>NW_028280986.1:5000-255000 GCF_059751285.1 Brachycentrus maculatus | reverse complement strand
ATAGGTTACGAAACTCTACAATTTATTATTTTATTAATATAAATTTCCAATGAATTCAAATGTTTCATTAATTGATTCAGAAGTCATTTTGCGATAATATCTATCCATTTTTAATTTGAACTTTAGTTGGAAAATACCACTATTTCATAAAATCTATTATGAAACGTGTTGCGATGAATTTCATGTACGGTATTTGAAAATAATTTAGATTTTAAGAAGCAATGAAATTTACAAAGTAAAACTTAACATTAAAATTCGGAAGTTAAAAAAAAAACTTATTGGATATATAAACGAATAAGTACTTTTATTTTTAATAATACAGTACCTACCATGAAATTTGTATTTTAAATTAATTCAAGACAAACGTGGATTTTTTCAGTTCTCTAGCGTAAAAACGTACATAAACTAACAAACTAAACATCACGCCGCTTCCCCGCAGGGGTAGGCAGAGAGAATAGAGCGCCACACCACTCTGTCCTTGCAAACATTCTTCGCCTCTTCCACGTTCATGCATCTCCTCATACATACTCGCCGATTGTTACGACTCCTAACCTGACCACTTTCAAGTATTTGGCATACCTGATCGTGCCATGTTTTTTTCGGTCTTCCTCTGCTTCTTTTCCCGCTAACATTCGCCTCATAAATTTGTTTTACCGTTCTTTCCTCACTCATTCGTTCTACATGTCCAAACCATCTCAACACACCTTTCTTAATTTTATCGATAATGCTTATCTCAGCTTTGCATTCCTTCCTTATTTCACTATTCGTACATCTATAGTACATCGTTTTGTCGCACATTCTTCTGAGAGATCGCATTTCTAAGCAACGTATTCATCGTTTGAAATAACAAGGACAAAAACAAAGATATCGATCATAAGAAAGATAAAAGATTGTTTGTCTATGTAAAAGTATTTAAAAAAAGTTTCTACAAAAAGCTCACCACCACTATAAGTAGTACGTGTTTGTAGATTAGTGGATATCCATCTTCTCATATCTTTTTCTTTGCAAAAAACAAAATCAGAAATTTTTCTCAGAAAAATTTCTGAGGGTCGTGACTCACGATAATTTTTCTGCATAGAGCATTGCTTTATCGTTTTTCGTAGTCTGATCACAAATCAAACCTCCGAACAAAATAAGGTATGGTGACAAATTTATTGTCATTTTTATAATATTTGGTATTTTCGGATAGGTATAAAAACAATAATAAATTTTCGCGACACGACGTGGGCCACGATGCAAAGTATTTTGGTTCGCTTTCAAGCAAATTGATGACATCATGGTATAAGATATTTTAGTCGAGTATCATACAAAACAAAACAAAATTCGATAATTTGTTTGGGTAGGAACCTAGAAGTACCTACATCTAGATAAATTGCATCGGATTTATCAAATAGTACTTACTTTGTTATGTTGAATAATTTATAAAGCACCATTTTCGTATAATACTACCTGAAGGGTCGTTTATCTGTGACATTAAATGATACATTGTTTATTCTTGGACGAAACAATAATAAAAGATAAGTTAAAGGTTTACTTTCTTTTGGGTATAGTTTCAGATTGCCTGGTCAAATTTTTCGCATCAGACACATTTAGTTCGTTAGAGTCGCATGGCCTACGAACGCCCTATTAATACATTAAAAAAAGATTGTGTCGAATGAACTCAATTTTTAATTTTAGTTTAACTTGGTAGATAAATACCACTTTTACTTAAAATCTTTTGCGTCACGTGTTCCTATGCATTCCGCATCATTTTTAAACGCTGAATGTGAAGCTAAGTCTAAATTTTAGTATTGTGTCCTTGGTAGGTTGAAGGTTGAAGAGGGGGTAGAAATTATTTTTTTATTTTTTTTATTTTATTTCTTTCTATTTTTCATTAATGAGAACATACACAGTACGGGGGAGGCATAAGTTATATTCATATTGTTAATTATGAATTGATATTGTTTCAAAATGTTGCATTTTATGACTTTTCGGATGATTTTTTTTGAATTTCTACGTTATTATTGATAAATTTGTAATCAGAGAAGAAACTTTATATTTTAATATATTACTTTCAAATGGGATTTTACAAGCAAAAGCAAAGTTTTAATTTTTTACACAAACTGATTTAATTTTTTTTAGCTATATTTAATAATACCCATCTTGTTATAATTGGTAAATAATATAATATACTCGTTTTCAGCCTCTAAAATATGATAAAATTTGCTTTGATATAATATTGTTATGATCGATTTTAATCGGAGAAGTTCCGTTATTAATCTTTATTATTATCAAGCAATCAATTAATTCAACCCTTCAAACAACATGACCGGTATTTCCGAGTGTTTGATAATTACTTACTTTTGGATGTTGTGATTAATATACAAACCGAAGACGTAAAGAACGTAAATTATATTTTAGTCATTAAAATGAAATGTATACTAAATATTAAATAACTAAAGTAATAATTTAAACATATTTTTTTGTAGATAATCAAGTTTGCTAGATACAACAAAAAACATTTTTATCGACGAAAACAATATAAAAATAACGTTTTACGATTTTTTTTATTAATTTCACAGTAAAAATAGTACGATTACATGAAAAACAATGAATTACCCTTTTTTATTGGACAAAATAAAATTTAAAGTAAACGGAGTTAGATTCTACTGTTTTTTTAAACAGTTAAAATGGTGAAATATCAAATATAAGGTAAAAATAGTTTTCAATGGAAAACAAATAATGTGTTCAAAATACTTTGAGGAAAATGTTAATGATTGTTCAAAATTTTCTCTCCTTATATCCTCTTGATTTCAATTTTTTTCAAAAATTACTTATATTCAATCTTTATCTATTAAAATCTCTGTACATATGGTAATATAAAACAAACATTTTTTAATCCATTCCTATGAAATAAACATAATTTTTATCTTATCTAGATGTAGAAATATATGCCTAAGCATTTACAGTCATCATCTCTTGCACAATTATAATATAATCATGAAATGTTTGTATTCTTAATTTTTCTCTCTTTTTCTTTATATTAGGTTAAAATGGTTGAAAACTGAAAAAATGTATTGAAAAAGAACTCCACCGACAATACACACAAGGTGGCTTGGTGGAACTCGGCAATTTTTTTTTATATGTTTAAAATTGTGTTTTGTTAACAATTTATGTTAGTAAAAATTAAAACAAAAAATCTATTTATTTCGTTTCCATTAAGACAAACTAAGCAACAGCAACGCGTGGTCAGGTGCTGCTAGCATTTAATCAATTAAAATAATAATATAATAATAAAACCCTTATCCGCACCCCAATGGTGCATAGGGCACTGCGTCATATAAACGCAGTGTCATCTTGATGGTTTACACATGAAGGAAAGGTGATCAACCCTCCGCTTCAGGTACCAGTCCAGGGTAATATTGAATAAATATGACAGTGAAAAAATCACTTATATTTATTTTACCCCCCTTGGGAATCGAACCCGGGACCTCCAGAACGGTAGCCGAGCGTGCTGACCATTACACTACGGAGGCGTAATGGTCAAATATAAAAATTAATTATAAACCCAAAGCTGTTTGACTCAACGTGGAAAATCCCAACGAGGTCGGTAATCAGGGATAAAAGTACTCATATAGGTACTTAATAATTTTTAAAATTTACAAATTTAAAATATGACATTGAGTGTTCTTGAAATATAAACTCGGTTGAGTTATGTCACATTTCAACTCATTTCTTAAACTGTTAATAATCAAAGTCGTAGAAAATTTAATTCTCAATAACTTAGGTTCTCATTTTATTTCTATTAGGATCAATAATTATTGGCTGAGACATGTCAAAGAGAAGTTTAATATAAAATTAGCTTAAATTTGGTTAAAATAGCTTTCAGTCTTCACTTTCAGATTTTTTCCATGTTGAGGTCAAAGCGGACACATGAATTACTTCAAGGAGTTGAAAATAAATCATAAAAAGTTGTTTTCAGTTAATTGATTCGATCAAACAGCGTGTAATCGTTTTTCTAGCAAGTGGTAGTTTGGCCAGTGACGAAGGTTGATTTAAAGGGTAGAGAGGCATGGTTCGTGTTGTCATGAGAAAAAGGTTCGATGATTGATTATTATTTTGCCAGGAGAGAAATATTCATCTGTTTTTTTTTTGGTAAATTAAAAGTGAAGTATAATTTTGACATAAACCACTTGGGCAAATCTTTAAGATAACAAAATTCTTTACTCGAAGGAATACTATTTATCCACAATAATTTTATTTTCTAATTGTTGGTAGCAATAAAAAAATTCATTTTTATAAACAATCTGAGTAATGTAATTATTCTAGTATTTAAAAAAAATTAAGATTTAATAATAAATTTAATATCAGAAATTTCTTGAAAATATTGTGTTCTGAATCAAGTTCTTTAATAAATAAATTTACATGTGAGATATTGATATAAATACACAACTTCACCTTTAAAATAAATTTGTCGAAGCTAAAACTAATAATTTGTGTAAAATCTGTGTACAAAATTCAAATGCACACAAACACATACACATACACACTTATTCTCGTAAATATGTATATATATATATATATATATATATATATATATATATATATATATATATATATATATATGTATATATATATATATATATATATATATATATATATATATATATATATATATATATATATATATATATATATATATATATATATATATATATATATATATATATATAATATATATATACATATATATTTCTCATTTTTTTCTTAGTCTTTTCCAACTTGTTATAATTTTATATGATGGCATCGATTGTTTTTGTTTTACATATGCTCGTTTTATCGTTTGGATTAGAATACAGATACACCCCTTGTCTTTAGTACGGAAATATACCGCAATACGATCTAAAACACTACTTCCTCTCTAAACGCCAAATTCATAGACGATGCGGCGCCGACTTGCCGAAGTATCACCCCTATATTTCAACATTTTTAAGAGGATCTTTTCACAAAAATTAAATAAAAAAAATATTTCGCAATGCGCTAAACATCTTTATTTTTTGGCATATCGCCCAATTCCGCAACATTATCTTTAATTTATTAAAATATAATCATAAAACATTACAATTTCCACTTTTATATTCCACCCATTCCAATATTACAAAGGAACAAAAATATACAGGGTGGGGCGCGGTCACTACCTTTTTTGACATTCTCGACACAAAACGACAGCTACTCCTAGAACGCGTTCCTGTAATGCGTTTTAAAGCACAAGATCTTAATTTTTTTACAGGTTAGTTTAGTGGCAATCATGCCATGGACGAACGAGGAGCGCGCGTTTGCCGTGGAGGCCTACTTTTCCTTCGGCTGTTCCGTCATCACAACTCAGCGTACATTAAAAAAAACAATTCAATTAATTAATTAATAGAATTAATTTTTAAATCAGGTATCAAATATTACGATGTAGGTGGATACGTTCAAGGATACCGGTAGTGTAAAGCAAAAACAAATTGGATCTTCCAGAACCATCAGAATGCCTGAAAACGTCGACAGTCGAAAACGCCATCGTTATATCCATTTCTTCGAGTTTATTGTATCAAAACTCAAAGAAAGTGATAGGGGATGTGTGGTTCCAACAGGATGACACAACGGCTCACAAGACACGAACTTTTATTATTTTTTGCGAGAACACCTTCCCGTACGAAGCACCTCTCTCTTAGGGACAACCTTCAGTGATCAGTGCGATCCCCAGGTTTAGCTCCCTGTGACGATTTTCTTCATGGCTTCATTAAAAAACACCAATCGTCAAAATAAATGCTTTTGGTTAGCTGAAGTACAATATTTGTTGCTGCTTATGTTGACATAGGCACAGATATGCTGGAAAAACTTGACAGAAATGTCAAAATTCACCTACCTTAGCGCATTGACGAGAACAGTAGTAGCCTTCGAGATGCCGTTTTTTAAACATAATGAAATAAAACTTAAAATATGCCCTTGCTTATAGAAAAAATAATTATGTATACTTGTAACACTTTTTGCGTTATGATTTTGTAAAATAAGGAAGTCATCACGCCGAAATGTTTTATGAGTAAGTATATCCTTTCCTAATTATTCTTACAAACTAAAAAATGCCTGAAACATGATTTTCATTTTGCATGCAGCTTATGAGTAGTGTGGTTGTCAATCATGGGTAGAATGGTGAGCGTTAAACGTATGTAATTAATTAAATTAATTAAAGTGATCACTTAACCAGCCTATGACAGGTCATACGCCCTGTAAATATCTAGGCTTGCATATTTTTTTCATCAATGTTGAGATGTCAAAATACGTAAAAATAACTCTCAAATGCAAAACCCAGATTTGTGAACTAGTATTTGGATACACTTTCTTTCATTTCTGTGAGTCTAAGCGGCTCATTATTGAAAATGGGTATCAAATTATGGTAGAGTGAGTTGTGTAGGTACGAACTCAGAGACTCCGACTCAAGAGTCCGCGTCACTAACCACGGGACTATTCCATTCATTTTTTAAAGTTGTATATACGCAATGATCTTGGATCCCTTACACGTGCTAGTACAATTTTCGATAAGTTAACACATAGATTTGTAAATATGGCGAATAGTTTGGAGCTTGTTTAGAAATTTGTGAAATAAATTTGGCTAGTGATTCAATAGATTGAGAAGTATAGCTGATTGTCACGCCATCATCTTAATTTTTCTAAATGTTGTAGTGAAGGTGGTCTCCTCCCTTAATATGAAAGATATCTGGAAAAGTTTCGATTTCATCTCTGTTTTCGTTTTCAAGGATAGATAGGCTCGAGGATATTTGCATTCCATACTCTAAGGACTAAAATCACTTCGTGTTGTGGAAACTTTTTCGAGTTTTATGTAAACATCGACGAGTAGAGCTTTCAGTTCTGTATTGTCAAATAAATATTTCATGATAGCCTGAAAATATGTATACCTCACAGCATAAATATGATATTTGCCTAAATACATATTACAGGCGCCGTTGGGTCGTTGGGTAGGCGTTTGAGTGAGAAACTAGCATTGCGAGTTCAATTCGAAATGAATTATTGAAATATATTTGTTTTATATTGATCGAGTATTTGCGACGTATTTATCACGACTACTTTCAAAATCTTTAAAAATCCTACCTGCCGATAAGCCTCTTAAAGAGAGGTTTTGCAGCTCATTCCTTATTTTAAAAATATAAGAGTCTTTAAGTCGAACTAAGAATTATCGACAAAAAAGTGTTAATAAGATACATCTGAAACTTACAACGTTTTAAACCCGTCTTTAATATCTTAAAAAAAGTTGCTTTTAAAAGGGTCTTTAAATAAAATTGTTTATTGATTTTGATAAATATTTTAGAAGTTCTTTTAGCAGAGGGTTCTAAAACATTAACTAACACTCAAATATGTTTTTCAATTCAAAAAAATATAAAACGAAAGATTAATGTTTTTTACTAATGTAATATTTTTACTATTTATTAATTTATATTGTAGCACAACCAAGGATGAAATTTTGACTTTTAAGCTTTTTTACATATACTACTGTCCTTATTTTTTTTTGTTTCAAGTAAATTGCTTTTTAAGCACAAAAAAATTGTTGTTGAATGTAAGTTATTTTGAATAATTATTAAAAATAATTATTTAATACCAAGTTATTTTTAAGCCAACAGAATGCTAATAATACTTACAAAATATCCTAAAAATCCCGAGCGTTCTTATTTGGTCAAAGTTTATAGGAGACAAATGTCATAGAAAGAGCAATTCCTTTAGTGGCTTTTACATTTCTCACTTTTATCCCATTATTCATTTAATGACCGGAAATGCTTCACCCGGGAAAGCTTCTTTTTTGTTAAAGAAAGTAAACTAGTTAGTGGAGTAAAATTCTGTAGCTTTCCCGTCGTTGAAGTGTTGTATTTTAAAGGTTATAAAGCAATCAAGGTTATTTAACCCTTTTTTATTATTAAATACCTGTTTGTCGAACATAAAGGAAACTTATTTAATTAAGTTGGTTTGTGGAGTCTGGATTTGAGTTTTGAACAAATGAAGGCACAGATTTACTGACAAATTACTTATTGAAGAATAAATTAACTCGTGTCTCTTAGTTACTTAAAAAAAAAAATTACCAAAACTACCAAATCGCAAAAAATTCTTGAAATTACGAAAATCATTTACTTTAATATTATAATGATAATCGTTAATATTATTAAATATAAATTTATCAAAATTTTTTGCTAACGAATATTTGTAATTTTAATTCACTTTGTGATAATATCCATCCATTTTAATTTGAAATTAATTGGACAAATACTTCTAAATAGTGGATGTTATCAAATTTAAATAAAAAATTGAAATATTTATTGACACGTGGTTTAATATTTTCCACATCATTTTCATAAACTATTCAAACCCAAACACGAGGTTTGAAAATGATGGGGAACGAATCGAAAAACGTGTCATAATAGATTTTAAGAAAAAGTGGTAAATACCAAGTGTAAATTAAATTGATATTAAATATTTATCATAAAATTACTCATATTTTGCATTAATTTAAAATAGCTTATTTATTAAATAGTTTATTTCACATTATTACCGACGCTATGCTAAAAAAGTCTCGGAGAAGTTATTTTATTTTTTGTAAAAAGCTTAATCTGGCAGAGATTTTATTTTTTACATATTACAATATTTTGAAAAGAGGCTACCTGTATAATTTCGTATATTTTGTGATGTTATCTTCTATAACATCCGTAGTTATTCTCTTACAATGACTTTATAAATTACGGTACATTTATTTTCTCTGAAGGAGACTCACTGTTCACCTAAAATGACCGCCATTGTTTCAGGTATATTTATTACAATTTCATATTTCTGGAGGCAAACAAAATCTCTCATTAAGTCTCCGTTTAGTAAAGGGCTGGAAAAGCTCTTGGGGATAACAAAGGATAAAATAATTTAAAAAAAGTAATGGTGTAGCTAAGAAAATATTTCTACGGCTGCCGTGAAAAGAATCTAATCATTCATTATGAATAATTGGTGGCTTAAAGATAAAACGTCCATCTTCAGAGGATTGACAGAAGTTCCCATGTCTAGTATTGTAAAAATGATACATCTTTCATTTTCAAAAGGCATATTAAAATAATATAATTATTTCAAACCAGATATGACTGTTAAATATTTTGGTTCGATGGTAGCTCTATAGTGAAAAAAAAACCGCCTCCGTAGTATAATGACTAGCGTGTTTTGTTACTATGTTGAAAGCCCCGGGTTAAATTCCTAAGTGATACAAATAATGTACCTATAAGCGATGTGTCACTCTTATATTTATCAACCTAGAATTATACCCATTGCGCAGGGAGTAAACCTTGTAATCGTGTAATTGATAAACAATTTAATATTCTGTCGATGCGATGTAGTGGCCTGCACGCTATTTGATGTAGAGAAAGGTTAATTTAAAAAAAGAAAAGCCGTTAAAATATTGTTGATTTTTAAATAAATTTTTATTCCTTGTAATAGCAGGGAAGCAGTATAAAAATAACAATACAGGTGAATTATTAAACATTTTTAACTATTGTAAAATAAAATTTATCACAATAATATAAACAAATATAAATCGTACGATTTGGAAACAAAAAAATGTTGCGGAAAGATTTTTATTACCGCCACCCGATTTTAGTTCGGAAAGAAATTTTCGGGCATTTTTTGTGAGCTGACCATCGATTTCTCAACCAATTTACTAATTCAGTGTCTGAGAAGGCTATAACTGAAGTACCGCAAGCATTGTTCGTATGTACCATATGTACATAATATGTACATACATGTGGCGGCAAATAAATCTCTCAAAAGGACGCATTACGGATTCGCAGTTCAGTAAACTGGTCAATTTATTACATTTTGTAGACTTATTGTCCTTCTTTGTGCTGATTTGGCGTCATTGGTATCCTGACCGCAAGGAATAGTTGTTCCACTTCGAGACCCGTCCAATTCTTCATGTCTATCTCATCATGACTTGTATTCACTACGTTGGTTACTACATTATTCGTCCAAATCAAGTTTTTCTCTTTTTATGTTATGAGCTCACGGACCTTAAAAGGCAGTATTATTTAACCGATTTATTTTAGGTTTGTAAAAACCCTTTGCAATTCACATGTTTTCTTGTGGTTAACAAGAAAAAATGAAGAAAACTTTTCCAAAATATGATTATACAACAAAGGTATTATTTTCTCAACAAGAACCTTGTCATCTTTGGGAATAGTACATGTTCATCCCTGAAGATGACAAAGTTCTTGTCGAAACCAGTTGGAGAAAGTACCAAAAATAAAAGTGGTTAAAAACAATGTTTTAATTTTATTTTATGAAGTTAAATAAATCGCGACTTATTTCGACTGTTAAACAACGTATCTCTAAATATTGTATAATACTTTTAGGTATTCTACTAATATTTTCTGATTCTGTTCTTTATATCTGTATACTACGAGCTGTTTAACTAATATTTTCTGATTTTGTTCCACAGGAGCATCTGCCGGGAGGAGTGGCCTCTTCCGGAGCAGTCCTACTACTACTCCATGGCGCTCATGGCGCTCCAGTTCGTGGTACCGCTGGCAGTATTGGTATTCACATATACGAGGATAGCCATCGCTGTGTGGGGAGAGAGACCACCGGGAGAAGCTGAGAATTCCAGAGATAAAAGAATGGCGAAATCAAAACGAAAGGTAGGATTTTTAAAGATAAATATTATTATTATTTCATAATTTTTTAAAATTTCATTTGTTTGTTAAACATAAATTCTTCAAACCCCTAATTATACCCGGTGGTACATAGGCACTGCACCATATAAACGCAGTGATATCTTGATCGTTAACACATGAAGTAATGGTGATCAGCCTTCCGTATCAGGCACTAGTCCAAGGTAATATTAAATAAATATTGGAGTGAAAAAACGCTGATGTTTATTTTGTCCCCTCTGGGAATCGAAACCAGGACCTCCAGCACAGTAGCCAAACCCTGAAACCACCACACTATTGAGGCGAGTATAGTAACTAATTGGTATTAGTTATTTACATATATTTAATATCAACAGTGTAGCAGCGATAAGGCTTAAATTGTTTAGCGAGACTTATGAACGAATTTTTTTGAAAATTTAAAGACTAGTTTTATTTTTGAAAAATTAAAATCAGAAGTTATTTGAAATATGAAAAAGCAATATATTTTTCAAAACTGTAAAATTGATACAGTAGAATTTTTCTCTTATTGAAATATTAATTTATTTACATTTCTGAAGCACAATAGCCGGAATGATGAAATTCTTATTGTTTGCAATAATGACGAGAAGAGTTTTTGTAATTAAAGCTTAATTAATAAAATTGAATTGTTTGAACCCCTTAAATTTTTTTAAAAAAACTCCTCTATTGTAAATTATTTTTAAAATCATTTATGTTTACTATGTGTACAAATCAACGTGAAAAATTCTAATTTTTATCTTCGAAGTATTGTCATTAAGCAAATATCATTGATACTTCAACAGACATTTTTTTAAAGATTGAATTAAAAAATTCTGGGGTTTACAGAGATAACGACTTGGTATTTGCTGGTGTTATTGTTTATTTTATACACTTTGTAACGTAATCATTCATGTAACATCATCAAACAAAATTTCATGGATCAAATTTGTATAAAAGGAAAATAAATAGATTTTTTCTATCTCACTAGCTTATAACATAATTATTTATTCATTTTAAGCAAATAATCAATTACTTTTTTAATGCAAGATGTTATTTTTTAAATTGAAGTATATATTCGTACAATGGCAATTTATTTTGTAATTTAAAATTTTTGTTAATTTTGTTGCATGTAATAAATAACACACCACATTAAAATTACTGATTGTACCACAAAATTAATATAACATTTGAAAAAAGTGGTATTACGTTAGTGAACAATGAATGATAAGGATAGTGTTTCTATAATAATCGTTTAAAGCATGTATTTCCTTTAGCTTTAAATTTTAATTAAATCAATTTATAAACAAGTTTGTGAAGCTGTTATTATTTCGTGCAGCGCTCAAATAAAAGTTAAAGTAAATACTCGTACCTACTCCATTCTTAAACCAACATTAAAAATTTATTCAATGGCTGTTTTTTCAGTCAGATAATAAAAATATACACAGTTCATAAGTTAATTTAATTTTATAATACAAAATATTAATATTTAAAATGAATAGTAATTATTTTAAAGGAAAAGTAAGTACATGGGAAATGAAAATATAAGTGATGGCTTTTGTACTAGGGGGTTGCTTACTCGTAATTTTACAAGCATTTGCTAAATAAATGAGCTATATGTATGTACAAGTCCCTTGAGGTGAGAAAAATTTTCTTGGTAGTTTTGTAGCTTTTGAAATATATCAATACGCTTATAATACTAAAAAGCTAGTAGAAGTGTAATAGAGGAGCGTAATTTCTTTAAAATTTTCGTTGACTTTTAAATTGACAAGGCAAAAATCTAGAAAGAAATTAGTAAAGTAAGATCGATAAACGTCTTATACAAAAATTTCCTAAAACAGTATTGAATTTGTTTAAAACTGAGAGATAGTTTGATTGTAAAAATTCTTGTATATTAAGGAAAACGGTCTAAAATATTGAAAAAATACCTCACGAAATGCCGTAAACTTTAGAATTGAGAACAATTTTAATGGCTCTACAGAATCATTGAATTAAATTAATTTTTAGGTCAACAAATAAATTGAATAAATTAAATATTTAGTATGTTTCAATTCAAACAGTAATGGAATAAATTCAAAACCACGAAAATAAATCTCCCCGCTGAACTTCTTTATGTTAAATCAATCAATAATAACATTATAAAATATATTGTTGACACCTGCGTTCAATATTTTCTGTAAAAATACGAATTTGATGTCACATAGTATAAATAATTGAAGGGTCAGAGTTAAATTACAAGGAGTGTAATTAAATTAAGAGCAAAATGATTTATTTATTTAAGGATAGAAAACCTTAAACATTCGAAGGGTTTACGGCCATCTACTCAATCGGAATTCAGAATGAAGTTCAATGAATCTACCGGGCATTTATCCATTCGTAAAATGAAATATTTAAAATCAAAGTGCGAATTTATACTTCATGTACCTTTTTATAGTATTCTCCAGAATTCAATAGACTGACGAATGGCTTAAATGACTTACAAAGAAATCAGACTTTCAAGTTTCGAAAGCAATTCGAACACAAAACGAAAGACATATTTTTACAAAATGGACTTTTTAGTATTTATGATATTGAATACATGGATTATTTAAGAATATCGTCTCTAATAAGGTAAAATGACATTTAATTAGAGTAGGGGAGAGTGCCCATGGATGGGACGTTTTTGATTTTGCCTCTCTAGTTCTTCTCTGTAAAATAAATCACAAAAAGTAAACGTGGTTTCTCTTTATTCAATCTTTTAGCTACAAATATGCCGTACTTTGTTTTCTAAAAAAAATAACCTAACTGTCTGAAAAATCGATTTCAAATAATGTCCTAAAATGTCCCATTCATAAACACCCTCCCATGAGAGGGACACCAGTATACTATGGATGGGACATTAATTAAAATGCTAGATTGATGGAATAATTATATTTTAAAACAAAAATCATCTGTAGATACTTTCGTATAATACGTAGACACATGCAAAAGAAATTTTATTAAACATTTTTGCAACATTTTGGCAATAAAATGTTTTTTTTTCATGGGCCACGAAATTTACATTTAAGCCATTGCATAAAACTATATTGATATTCTCCTTCACATATGTGACACTTATTATACTCCTTTCCTTTACACCTTCTATTTCAACTGATTTATCTGAACTGATCTCTGTCATCACTCATTGAAATATTTTGTTGAAAACTGAGTTTTTTTAAAACTCTTTTGGCGTTAGGCTTATTTTATGGTCTATCTATAGATAGAAAATGAAAACCTATAGGTTTTCATTTTTCATTCTTCAATAATTGTATTTTCAAAAACTTGTCCTTTCTGAAGTGTCAGATATTATACTTGATTTCCCCTTACTGATTTATTTCTGTACTGTAGAACATATTCTTCCAGCTGAATTTAAATACGTGGATAGTATTTCTTCTCGCTTCAGACTAAACTAACTAACTAAAAAAACTAACTTACCATCACGCCGCTTCCCCGCAGGGATAGGTAGAAAGAATACTCTCACTCTGTCTTTGCAAACATTATTTTCGCCTCTTCCACGTTCATGCATCTCCTCACACATACCCGCCGATTGTTACGACTCCTAACCTGACCACTTGCAACTATTTGGCTTACCCGATCGTGCCATGATTTTCCCAGTCTTCCTCTGCTCCTTTTTCCACTAACATTCGCCTAGTAAATTTGTTTAACCGTTCTATCCGCACTCATTCGTTCAACATGTCCAAACCATCTCAACACATTTTTCTTAATTTTATCGATTATGCTTATCTCAGCTTTGGATTTCTTCTTTATTTCACTATTCGAACATCTATCATACATCGTTTTGTCGCACATTCTTCTGAGAGATCGCATTTCGACTGCATTCAGTCTACTTTCATCTTTATTTTGCCAACTCCATGTTTCACTTCCATACATTAGAGTTAGAACCAGGACTCCGTTATGCACTGCCAGTTTAGCTTCCACTGATAGGCTCTTTTATTTCCTATCAGCCTTTACTTGTTTGACATGTCTATAAAGAAAAGATTTTCCTATTGCATATGTCTTTGCAACCGACCTAATATTTTGCTTTTATTTAAAACCTCTTCTACAGCAGCTTCAATTAGAACGTTGGTGATTGATGGTTGGTGAACGATGCCGTGTTTTTGGCATTATAACCCAAAAACAATATAATGTTTACAATGCGTGTAATACAAACGAGTACAAACGATTTTTAATATAAATTAAAAGTATTTGCCATGAATGGGGCAATTTTCCCTTGAGTGGGACCGTCCCATTCATGATCACTGCGCGTGTCCCATTCAAGGAAATGCGTGATTTTTAGAAAAATAGATAAATCGATACATTTATACTGAAGTAAATTTGATGAAACATACTTTATAATATCCTGAGAGAGCCAACTTAAATAATTGTATATATCAATTGCAGCACTTATCATAACCTAAATGTACAAACAAAATCAAATTGCAATATATAATTTACTTTTTGACGCAAAAAAATTGTAACACGTCTTACTCGCTTCACTGTCAGTCGAGAACTGAGGTTTGAAGATTAATCTGTCTAATATTGTAGCGTTAATGTTGGGTAATTTTTTATTTTTTTTTTGTAACAATAGTTTGGGCTGGAGGACGATTGTCCCATTCATCCTCTGTCCCACTCATGGGCACTCTCCCCTACCTACGTTCAAAATATGTGTTTCGTTTTAAGGAAATAGGATACAGTACTAATAAAAGTTATTAAAAAAATAATTATATACGAGTATATTAAGAACCGCACAGGTCACAAGAGACACAAATTGCTCACTCTTTTCAACAACGTCATATTTCAAAAATCGTCAATTTGTCACTTGTGCCATGTTTTTGGAAAGCCCAGAAAACGTACTTTATCCCAGCAAAAGCAGTATATTTTGAACTTAATATTTACCCGCACAGGGCAGAAAGTTTTGTTTTTGCATTTTGAAGAAAAGGTATTGTTTAATTATTTTTTATGGATGGATAAAAAACATGCAGGTTTTTTAGGAATGTATTTTTTATACATTTATTATATTTTTTAACTTTAAAAAGTCTCCTGAAAAATCAAGTTTTTTGAAATACGATGTTGTTGAAAGGAGTGAGTGATAATAGAACCAAACAAAATATTTCTGATTCACGTTTTCAGGAGTTCAAAATCTTCCATAATGAATCAGTCTTTTATTCAAGCAAGTATTTATTAACAGAGGTAGATAAGGATATTACCAAAAGATAGTACATAATTTCGTTATTAAACTAATGTATCATCCAAAGTCTTACATATATTTAATTAACCTACTTATGAATAGTTGTAGCTACTTTTGTGTATCCATTAAAATCCCTATTAAAGAGGTCTAATTTCTTAGTGGCGGCCTTTAAGAGCGGTAGACGCTCCCCCATGCTGAATGAATTAGTGTAATTTGTTATTGTTCTCACTTAATTGGTTTGCGTGTCGCAAAACTGAGAGGACACGGTTACTAGAGATAAACAATCAACACACACACATATATGTATATATATATATATATATATATATATATATATATATATATATATATATATATATATATATATATATATATATATATATATATATATATATATATATATATATATATATATATATATATATATATATATATATATATATATATATATATATATATATATATATATATATATATATATATATATATATATATGTATATATATATATATATAAATATATATATATATATATGTATATATATATATATATTTATATATATATTGTATATATATATATATATATATATATATATATATATATATAAAAAACTAACTAACTAACTAACCATCACGCCGCTTCCCCGCAGGGGTAGGCAGAGAGAATCGAACGCCACATCACTCTGTCTTTGCAAACATTCTTTGCCTCTTCTACATTCATGCATCTCCTCATACATACCCGACGATTATTACGACTCCTGACCCGGCCGCTTTCAAGTATTTGACATACCTGATTGTGCCAAGTTTTCCTCGGTCGTCCTCTGCTTCTTTTTCCTACTACATTCGCTCCATAAATTTGTTTAACCGTTCTTTCTTCGCTCATACGCTCCACATGTCCAAACCATCTCAACACACCTTTCTTAATTTTATCGATAATGCTATATATATATATATATATATATTATATATATATTTATATATATATTTATATATATATATATATATAAACATCTTAAAGATGTATATTTGCATTGGTGTTGAATTAGTTTCGTATGTTAGTTGGAATTTTGATTGACGTGAAATATAAGCTGAAGATAATGCCCTTAGTTTTTTTCAGGATGTTGAATGTTTTACAAGTTTCTAGGTCATAGAGCTATTCAGACTTTTTTCCTATTAAAACCAAAGATGTTTGCCACAAGTTGAGACATATATAACATCTAGAGATTTACTGTTTAATCATATTTAGAGTAATATTTTGTAGGGATTGTTGTTGGTCGTTGAAATTGTTAAACATACTCATGTCGTGCATTCGCTCTATCGAACATATAATGGTTGTTTATCGAACAAATTACTTAATATTTAATTTATTTATACAAGAGAGCATCCACCGCTAATAACTGCCATTAAGATATTCGATTCAGATCTTAATTACTTTGATTCATTTGGAAGTTCTCCATCAAAACTCTTACGTGTAGATTATAGATACATACTCTCACACATAAGTATGTTTATTAGTATGTATATGTTATGTTCAATCTAATCTTAATATGCTTCAATTTAATCAAAGGATTGGCGTAGTATGAACTGTGATAGTATCATGCATTATATATTATGTTATACTGACGTATTAAATGATCATTCCAATCAGTTCAGTTATCCTAACTTATATAAATAGCAACGCAATATCAACTTAATTATTAATATTATTTTACAAGGTAGGGAATCTGTCGTACGTCATATGTGTTTTTCAAATTACAGTTTAACATATATATTGTTTTAATTATCGCACGAATAAAACTTAATTTAATTAAGTATAAAACCACGTATATCTACCTCTCCACCCCTATATAAATACATTTTTTCCAGCTTTAAAAAATGAGGTTGTTAAAAATGTGTAGTTAAAAAGAAAAAAAAACATACGTCATGTTATTTAAAAAAAATAACATTGGTAAATTATACCAATGATAAAAAAAGTAAATAAAGTGTACTTAAAGACATTAAATTATACATATACATTTATATATATTTATATATATATACATATATATATATATATATATATATATATATATATATATATATATATATATATATATATATATATATATATATATATATTGTATATATATATATATATATATATGTATATATTTATATACATATATATAAACATGTAAATATATATATATATATATATATATATATATATATATATATATATATATATATATATATTTTGGAATTAATCTAAGGAAAATAAGGTTAAAATTATTTATTAGTTTTTGATAATGTCTTGACAAGACGAAACGCGTTAAAATAGAGATCATTTTGTATATATTTAAATAAATGTAGAATTCAATCCAATAACCTTGTTTAATTTATTTATAGATTTGGTGTTTAATTTGTAGAACTCTATTTTAATTTATGTATTTAATGTTAAATCAAACACAGATTTTTTTAGTCCACTATGTTTTATTTTATTGTTTGAAAAACACTATTATAAAATCAATTTTATGATTATTGTTTCGCCTAGTAATGAAAGAGTTGTAACAAAATAGATTTTTATAAAAATGTTTTTTCAACAGTAAAATACAACTTAATGGACTTAAAAAATCATGTTTGATTTAATATCTCATACAAATATTTAATGTATAAACCTTGTTTAATTTTGGATATGTTACCCAATTTTTTAAAACGGAATTCTACCAGCTGTCTGCAGTTACAATAAACGATTATGCGTTGTTTCATTTTGAACCCTCTTAAAATTTAGCACAGTTTATCTAGGCGTAGTTCCTTAACATCTTGTACTAGAGTTATGTGAAAATACGTACCTACATACTCTTAGTTTGGGGAAAACATTATGTACTGCTTAGAATGACGGCTAGCGTAATATTTTGAAAGCCATCAAACCCAAATTGCGTTGCCTGTGTCCCGTTCAATCTAATCATGTTCGTACCAGGAATGAATGAGATGGGGTGAAAATTTGGTAGCCGGATAGAAACTCTGTACTTGAAGACGGCTGGCGCCAAATAAATTATTTTGTTGTAAGCATATTGAATTGAACCGGCCGGACTTCAAAATTATATTTGAACTCAAAAACAAAGTCAAATATTATATAAAACTATTAATACAACCGCTTCCGTGGTGAAATAGTTAGCGTGTTTAGCTATGATACTGGAGATCCCGGTTTCGATTCCAAATATTTATTTAATATTACCCTGGACTGATTCCTGAAGCGCAGGAGTGATCACATCACCCTCATGTAAGTGACAATTAAGATAACACTGCGTCAATATGATGCAGTGCCCTTTGCACCATTGGGTGCGGATAAGGGTTACAAGAAGAAGAAGATCAATAAATGCTTTAAATAATATATTTTTCCATATTCCTGTTTATCTTAGTTTAGATATCATAAATATTAAATAACTTCTATGTGGAGAAACCCAGATTTGTGAACAGGTATTTAGACGTACTCAAAATGTTATTAATAGGAATTGAACTTGTTTTCTCCAAAATGTCAAATAAATGTGTAGCAAATGTGCGTATGCATGTATTAATTTTTAAATTTGTGGATTTTATTTTTGTGTTATGTGATTAATTTTTTTATTTTTGTTCCGTTCGTATTTTTATTTTTGACTTGTATGTTATATTGTAAACGGTTATATGTTATATGAACCTTAGAGGCTTGAAAACCTCCCCTCAAGGTTTGGGGTAAAGATAAATATGGCTCTAACCATAAATTCAATAAAGTACCTATACGGAATGTTAGTGTAAAACTAATCGTTACCGAGAGATTACGTTTATTTCCTATCTGTATAATTTTGATACCCGGTCAGGTACTTAATCTTCTAAAGCAGGCCTAGCCAACCCAAATTGTACCCCGGGCCGCATCGACGACCTAAAATTTTCCCAAGGGCTGCATACAGACTTTATAGAAATATACATTTTTTTTTATAACGAATATCATACTTATTGATTTTTTTGTAAGTATTATGAATAATTTGAATGCAGAGATAATCAGCAGATAAAATCAGGGTAATTATGAAAAAACAAAATATCACTACAACCAGATGTGAGAAGAAAACACACATTGAACTAACTAAAATGTTTTTGTATAGGAGTAAACATATAGAAAAATTTTAACAATCATAATAATTAATTCGTACACGTAATTAAAAAAAATATTTTCAAATTTATTTTAAATAAAACGAATTTATTAATGGCCACTAAATGTACGATTTGAGTTTATTTTCGCTTACTTAATTTTTATAAATTTAATTCAATAGTTAAAGTTGCACACCTTAACTGGTTTTCGAAATTTTTCTGGATTGCCTTAAATTGGCGATGCTGAAGAGCTTGCGAACGGATATAGTTCACTGTTTTTATAACAACATGCATGACTTAGCTCATAGATAATACTTGAGCGCATAAATTTGTTGATGTATCAAACAATTTATCACATACTCGTTTATACCACTGGTTTAAAAATATATTCGTCATACATGACCGCGGGCCGCGGGTTGGTCACCCATGTTCTAAAGTATATAATATGTTATCTGGCCATAAGCTCAATAAAGCACTATCGTAGTAATGACTTAAAACCATGTTTTAGTAGTTCCTAAACTTAACCATTTTATTAATTCAGCGTAAGTAAAGCCTTCACGTAGGGGTGATATAACGGTATGGGGTGGAGTTGAAATTTCACATCTATTTTACATTGAAGGATTATTAGCGACTGAAATATTATTGGAAGTTTTCCGTGATGCTGTTAAAAGTTTTATGGGGTGACAAAGATTGTAAAGAAGAGATTA
The DNA here is from genome assembly GCF_059751285.1 of Brachycentrus maculatus. Classification (NCBI taxonomy): domain Eukaryota; kingdom Metazoa; phylum Arthropoda; class Insecta; order Trichoptera; family Brachycentridae; genus Brachycentrus; species Brachycentrus maculatus. The sequence continues at coordinate 234,285 of NW_028280986.1, read as the reverse complement.
ACTGGATACCTCACCCTGTTCATCCCACCCTATTTAATTTAAAATATTAATTTTAAATGAGCTTTGTTCACGACTTATGTGCAAAAAATAGAATTAAATGGTAAATTACCTATGATGATAATAATAGTAAATACCACAACTTGAGATGATTTCAAATTCATTCAAATCCTTATCCGCACTTCAATGGTGCATAGGGTACTGCATTACCAGTCTAGCGTAATATTGGATAAATATTAGAGTGAAAAAAATTCTTATACTTATTTGATTCCCCCTGGGAATCGAACCCGGGACCTCCAGAGCGGTGGCCGAGCGTGTTGACCATTACGCTACGGAGGCAGACGTTGAGATGATAGGCAGTGTATGATATGTTTGTTTATGATTTTTATTTAATTTTATTCAATTCAGTAAGATACTCATTTTCACCAAAGACACAGCAGATTATATTATTTACTATAATAAATGCCGATTTTTGGTATAGAACTGAACTGAAATATTAATTAATAAATAATAATAAAACCCTTATCCGCACCCCAATGGTGCATAGGGCACTGCGTCGTATAACGCAGTGTTATCTTGATCGTTTACACATGAAGGAAAGGTGATCAGCCCTCCGCTTCAGGAACCAGTCTAGGGTAATATTGAATAAATATTACAGAGAAAAAATCATAAATATTTATTTGAACCCCCCTGGGAATCGAACCCGGGACCTCCAGAATGGTAGCCGAGTGAGCTGACCATTACACTACGGAAGCGGACATATTATTACATATATTAAAATGATTAAAGAAAACACTTGTTTTTTACCACTTGAGTTTTATTATAGACTACATGTTTCAGAAGTTAAACTTCCATCATTCAGGTCTGTATATTAAATTACATTGGTTATTATACAGACCTGAATGATGGAGGTTTAACTTCTGAAACATGTAGTCTCTAATAAAACTCAAGTGGTAAAAAACAAGTGTTTTCTTTAATCATTGTAACATGTCTTACCACAAAGTTAATGCCGAAACAATAAATAAAATATAAAGATTATATTATTTACTAAAATAAATGCCGATTTTTGGTATAGAGCTGAACTGAACTGAAATATTACTTACGTGTGTAAATATAATATGTCAATGCTCGCTTTTTACGTTAATCGGTGTTTTGCTGGGTTAAGTTGTTAATCACACAATGAATACACAAAACGAGCGAGCGATCTGTTATTGCAATGATATGGAAAAAATATGATTTATTGCCTGGCCGATGTGTCAATATATACTCTTGTAGGAGAGAAAGTTATAACGTTTAAATGAATATATCCAAACGACCACTGGTTATATAAGACAGTCATATTTATACACTATTTAATACTCAAAAACTTTCAATATAGTTTTTGGTATGATTTATAAGAGAAAATAACTAAGATATTCATACTTCCAAGAATTTGAGTAGTGTGGTTGTCAATAGTGGGTAGAATTGGTGAATGTTACACGTGTGTAAAGTGATCACTTAAACCAGCCTATGACGGTCGTCAGCCCCGTAAATGCCCAGACTTTCATATCCTTCTTCATCTTTGATGAGATGTTAGAAAATAAGATATTCATGACTTTTCTTCCCGACTTTTTGCAAAAGCAATAATTTTATGTTCTATTTTTTTTGTCCGTCTTCGTAGTGTTCGTAATGGTCAGCACGCTCGGCTACCGTTTTGGAGGTCCCGGGTTCGATTCCCAAGGGGGGTAACATAAATGTAAGTGATTTTTCACTCTCATATTTATTCAATATTACCCTGGACTGGTACCTGAAGCGGAGAGCTGATCACCTTTCCTTCATGTGTAAACGATCAAGATAACACTGCGTTTATATGATGCAGTGCCCTTTGCACCATTGGAGTGCGGATAAGGGTTTTATTATTAATATTATTATTATTTTATTGTTCATGCTTGATATATCAATTGCGGTAAGTACGTTCGAGACGGTTTTTGACGTTTAGAAATGTGGCAACATTTTGAATGTGTCCAAATACTTCACAAATCTGGATAACTCCAATTATAGGAGTTATTTTTCATATTATTTTTTGACATCTCATCAAAGATGAAGAAGGATATGGAAGTCGAGAATTGTTGAATGTTACACGTGTGTAAAGAGATTACTTGAACCAGCATATGACGGTCGTCAGCCCCGTAAATGCCCAGACTTCCATATTCTTCTTCATCTTTGATGAGATGTCAAAAAATAATATAGAAATGTGACAGTTAAGATTTCATATTTAAAGGATAGGTATTCTTTCTTTGGGCTTCATTTAAACGAAACACTTAATCAACTAAGAACCCTACAGTATTACCTTAAAGATGTAGATGATTGACATCGACGAGGTATGAAATCAGATTGATATATCGTAACAGAAAAGCCGTGGTACGGAAATGTGAAAAGAAATTTAAAACTACAAAATTAAAATAACATACATTTGCAAATTGAAAACTATAAAATTATACATTAAAAATAACATGAATATTTAACGTTAATTTTTTTAGTGTGAGATACAAACCTGGTTTCTTTAAGTGATTATGACTGCTGAGCCTGTTCTAAAAGGAAAAAAAAGCTTAATTTTCAGCCAGGAAGATTAGTATTTCAAAAGCTTTAATTAATCAAAGCTAACTAGTATGAATACTAAGGGGGGATTATCTAAGGGTTGGTATGTATTGTGAAATTAGTCGGAAAAGGTTGTCTCTGGGGATGAATTGGGTAATTATATCTTTTGAATTTTTACGAGGCGCTTTCAGTAAAAATAGGTTTTCGCCATCTTGACGCTTCATCGAAATACTTTATATCAAATATTAATGGATGGATTTCTTTAATCTTTGTTATTAACGAGCATTAATTTATAATAGAGAAGAGATTAAAGTATGAACTAAACGTAGATTAGAGAACGTAAACCGATTAAGATTAAGTTTAAGCAGTGAATAATCATTGTCAATAATTTGTAAAGCACTATTTTCGTAAATAGTTAATAACCTCTCTCCAAGGCTTCTTAATTGAACTATTTTTTTAATGATTAAAGAAAACACTTCGTTTTTTACCACTTGAGTTTTACTATAGACTACATGTTTCAGAAGTTAAACTTCCATCATTCAGGTCTGTATAATAACTAAAATATAAAATATAAAATTGTTCCATAAATAAGGAGAGGGGAAAGTAAGGGGAAGGGGTTAGTCAAGGAACGGAGTTTGAAAACAAAGGAAAAATGGAAAGCAATGGCGAAGAATTTTGAAACAATATATTATTTAATAAATTATTATTAGAATTCAGGTTTTTTTGTATTTCTCAATTTTTAAGATAATTCATAATTTAGCCTTTATATGGAACAAGGTGTAATAATTTTAATTTATGAGAGTGAAATGAGTGATTAGTATCTATTATATGATTTACAAATTCAGAAAAATAATTACTAACAAGACCGCTATGATGTTCTTTAATTCTAATCTTTAAATTTCAATAATAATAAAATACTATTTAATAATATAAAATATTATTTCAATAATAATAATCAATAAATAAAATATTTTTTTAATATTTCACTATTGGCTTTGACATTCACGTTTTAATACTTCATAGTACGTTAAATTAAAAAAAGGTAACTAAAGTTCATGGTATGAGGAACGTTGATTCAGGTTCAGATTTTTTAATTAATAGTATCTTATAAAAATTAAGATACTCGTATAATAAAATTTATGACATGGTTAATAATAAATTAGGATTATGATAAAAGCTACATTTTCGTAAAATACATGTTTAATTTTTTATAACACGAAACGAAACGAAAATTTATAATTATATAATTAATTAATTAAAATGTAACTTTGTTTTAAAATCACTGCAAATATTTTATTTCAACTTAATTATAATGTCAACCGGTTTCGAAGCTAACCGCTTCTTTATCAATACTGATTAATACTAAAACACTATCTACTAAACATTCTTTACATTCTTTAGATTTTGACGGTTAGGAAAAGAAACTTAGGTAGATCTCAAGTGGCTTTATTTTTTTGTGTTGATTGGCAGTCACAGTCAAAAGGAATCAGGGATGATGAGTGATTGGAAACATATTTAATAACGGAATTTTAGCAAAATTATTAACTGTGTATTTATAAGTTGTAAATTATTATTAATTGCCTTTTTAATTTCATATATTTCTAGGTAATCTTATTTAAGTCCTCTATTGTAATATATTTAGACCATTATTTTTATCAAAGGAGTGATTATTTTCTAATAAGTGATTGGCAAATTCAGAATAATTATTATTATTTAGGCATCTTGTATGCACTTTACATCAGATGTTAACTTTCCTTTGGTTACAGCGTCAAACCGGCATCTGGTACATCTTCCTCGAATTCGTTGGGGTCGCGTAGGCATCTAACGCAATTTATCACATTTAAACCATAAAGTATAGAAGACACTTAAGATTTTACTTAATTATTTGATAAACACAGGATTACGCAAAACTTAAGTGTTTCTTACATCAGCTGTAATTTAGAGAAATATTTTGTAAGATAAAATTGAAAATAACGTGCTGATATTTTTTTATGGATTCGGTAAAAACATGAAGGGTAGCTAGAAATGTGTCAGTCTTGCATATTTTTATGTATTGAACTCTATAAATTACCATTTATGAGTAAATAATTTATGAAAATACTTATTGAAATACTACTTTGCAATTTTATTCTCTATGACAAGACGTTTAGGGAATGATAATATGATATTAAAATTCAGATCATATTACAATTCGAAGTATCAAATGGATTTTTAAACCTTTTCTACGTATATTCTTGCTTGTTTTATCCAAATATATGTATATATTTATTAAAAAATACAAGTCTAATAATAAATCAACATCACACAAACACACACACACACACACACACACACATTCATTCATTTGCTAGATCTACACTAAATGGTGATTTACTGTAATTGTCTTGTTTAATGTTTATCTTTTAATTGTTTTGTTTTACATATGTTGCTGTTGTTAACCTAAATAAAAAATTAATATTTTGTATGCTATACGCTCAGAGTTAAGATAATATATTTTACCAGAGTAAAGTTTCATGTATATCCTTTAATTCAGTAACCTGACCCACATAATAATATAATGCTGTGAAATAAGGTCCCAAAAGTGACCCATTACACAATACTCGTAAAGAAGGAAGTATTAGGCACAGTGGCAGGTAAAGGGAGAATTCGTCAATGCTTCCCCTTTGGGCTTTAAATAATGGAGCTCAAAACTTTAACAAACCCTTATCAATCAGAGCTGAAAAACAACAGCCCTTATTTTAAAAATATATGAAACAAAATGTATTTTAACTCATTTTGATGTGAAAGATCTCTTTTATTAAAAATATGTTTATCACTGTGAAAATAATGTCTTTTTCATTTTTGCATATTTGTATTTAACTGAAAGTGCTATTACTTGGCACATTTACTACATTGTTGAGAAAAGCGGTGGTAAGTTTTGTTTATGTATTTGAAAATGATTTCTTAATATTTGTACGGATAAATATCATTTAAGGGTTTTATATGTATATATAATACAAAATATTTTAAAAGGTTATTAAAAGAAATATTTATTTTATATCGAAACATCCTTAATTTTTCTTATATTATATATTTGTTTGTAGTCCACTTGTATTTGTAGCCTCCGTGGTGTAATGGTAAGCGTGTTTAGCTACCGTGTTGGAGGTCACGTAGTTGGAGTTGTAGTTGGAGTGAAATAAATATAAGTGATTTTTTCACTCTAATATTTATTCAATATTACTCTGGACTGGTACCGGAAGTGGAGGACTGAACACCCTTCCTTTATGTGTTAACGATCAAGATAACACTGCTTTTATATGGTGCAGTGCCCTATACACCATTGGGTGCGGATGAGGGTTTGAAGAAGATATATTTGTTCAATAAAAAACAATTTTAGTAATAGTTTTTTCCACACCAATTTTATTTACCAGTGACAGGGTTTCGTCGTTACCGACGTCATCACATCATATGTGGAAAAAAATATGTTTAAAAAACTGTAAAGTTGTTATTTTATTATATAAAATGCAGTTCCACCAAAAAATGTCCGTATAAAACGTAAAAAAAGTATTGGTTTTATAATTTTTTTAATCGATGAACTTGAAATAAATTTCCTATGTTTCATCATTAAAAGTATGTGCATACTTATATGATATTGTTAACACGAATTTGTAGAAATATATTACTTTCTGATTTAAAGCAGAGATATTATATTGAACAATAATATGTTTTTATTTATTTGTATCTCTTTATTTTTTTATAATGATTATTTTTAATTTATTATTAGATTAAAACCAATATTTTTAGCTTTTCCACTTTTTTATTTGACCAGCGACCGGGTTTCGTCGTTACCGATATCATCAGACTGGTTGATGATTACCCTCGTGTCTTTTGATGTTGTTAGTTTATTCACTAATGTTCCAACAGATGAACTAAAAGTAGTAATTAATGATATTATGGATGTAAAAGGAACAAATCCAATAATGAAAAAAGATATTAGTAACTTAATTAAAACCTGTATAGATCAAAACTACTTTCAATTCGATAATAAATATTATGTACAAAAATCAAGTTTAGCTATGGGAAGCCCCATTTCACCGATCCTTGCTGAAATATTCATGGATCATATGGAAAAATCCATTACAAAATTAAAATCATTCAATAACGTTAAATTTTATCGCCGCTACGTCGATGATATACTAATTGTATGGTCAGGAAGCCAAAGACAATTAGACATTTTCCTAACAGAAATAAACAAAATTAATAAATCAATTCAATTCACTATGGAACTGGGCGGTAAAGTAATAAATTTCCTTGATTTAAAAATTAGCACTAAAAATATTGGTTTAAATCTAATAATAAATTAAAAATGCAATTCCATCACGAAGTGTCAGTGGATAATATAAATCTATTAAAAAAATGATTATTTTTTATGATCTGCTATTCCCCTTACTCATATAATATTTTTTCTACACATAAGCAAACTTATTTAACCCAAAAAGGGTTATAGCTTAATACGATGACATTATATTAATTAATTCTCTTTTGAAAATAATCAGTTATAAATTTAAGTTAAAAAGGATAATTTATTTTCCATGGAAAATAATGATTATAATTGAAATTTTATCTCCTCCACAATTATTGTAATCTGGGATTTGGTTATATAAAATAAGTGTTTTTTTACAAGTCTTTCACAAACAGGAATTTAATTATAATAAGAGTCGAAAACAGATTTTGGAATTGTACGATTGGCTTTAGTAATTTTCTGAGTTATTACATAGTTTGTACGACAGATAAAAGCTCTCTACATCTGATTTTTTTATGTTATTAATTGTTTCGGCATTCACTTTGTGGTAAAACATGATTGAATGATACGTAAAACACGCGCTTTTTTACACTCGAGTATTTTATTGTTACGACTAGTTTCAGAGGTGTGTAACTTATTTATAATTTGATTCAATTTTCGTATGAGTGTATTTTAAATCCGTTCATAAAAGGATCTTTAGCTTCCGAATCTAGTCGTTACAATTTAAAATTCATGTGATAAAGATCAATTAGTTCATTTTTACTTTTATTTGATATTTTAATAAAACTTGACGTAATTTGTTTATAAGAAGATTATTTTAAAAAGAGATGGATTTTATTTTTTATTCGTTATTCCAAACCTTGCTTCTAAAGGCGTATATATGATATAAAATACACTAAAAAAATTAAAATAAAAACATAACATAAATGGATTATTGATAATCACTGAAAGTGATTAAAGAATCACTGAAAAAACTAAATATAGAAACACTAGAAATACATTAAAAAAAAGAAGAAAAAAACTGTGGAAGGCAGCAAATTAAAGGAATCTACCGCTAGGACCGTATCCGTATCGGGGACCATATCCATCGTGCTGTGGCTCTAATGGTTTAATTTTTAGAGTTTCGAATGCATTGCTAAAGACTTAAGAAAATGATCGGATTGATAGGACAGTAGAACGGGGAAAGAGTTCAATTTACAATAATATTTATTTATTCGTTTTTTCAAAAGAGAAATTCGGCTGAGCATACTATCAAATATAAGCAAATCGTTAAAAAAATGTTAATGCGTTCTGGGAACAAGTTCGAACTTTTTTCGAACGCAATATTCCAGACTACGATCTCATTAGCATTTCACTAAAGTCGGTATTGTCATTTGAGATAAACTTCTTATTACGTTTTCAATATTGAACGCGAATGAAACGAAATTCGAATTCAAATCGAAATTTCACACAAAAACAAAAGCATTATATTATTTCAAAACCTTTACACGTCGCGTCGTTTGACACATATTCTAGTTCGTATTGTTTATATCATATTTCAAAAATATCCAATGGTAATTGGGACTTGGTAAACTCCAAATAAGCCATCTTTATATTATTTTATGTGGTACCAAATAAAAAAGATGTAGGTCTGCCATTTGTCTAGATATTTTAATTTAAACGCGAAATTCTTTTGATTACAAACCAATTTTTTACTCATTATTTTAAAATGTATTATTAAATAAGGGGAAAAACAGACCCTTTGATTATGATAACTAAAAAAAATAACCTTCTAAAATGTGAATTTAATATTTAATAAGTTACACAATTATTGATGCTATTTTTTATTTATTACGAAACGTAACAATTTTAAAAAAAATATTTTTTACCTGGGTTAATTTAATGTGCGCGGAATGAAAAGAACATTTTTTTATTTGTTTTTAAATCTGTGGCAGGTTTTTAGTTTTTACTACAAGTTTAAGCTTGATTTTTGATTTAGAACTTCTTTACCGTAAAGTCACTTTGATTTACATTTAACTGAAAAACACTTCTAAAAATTGGATCCTGATAAAAAAAATGCATAATAATAAAGTATTTTATCAATATATAGTATTTTATAAATTTTCCTTCCAAGTAAAAAAAAACATTATCAAAGCGCATGTGCGTAGTTAAATAATTTATAATTGCTCTAAAGAATGGCGTTTTTGGAGCTGAACATTTAATTTTATTTGACCCTACCTCATATAACATCTGTCCCGAAAATGTGCTTCAGACAATGACAGATATCTGTCAACAAAGTCAACAAAAGTTACTGCAGGTGAATCTACTTATCCCCTTTTCACTTCCATCTCTTCTCGAATATATATGTATATAATATTATAATATTTTATATAAATATATAAATAAACTTATATATATATATATATATATATATATATATATATATATATATATATATATATATATATATATATATATATATATATATATATATTATATATATATATATATATATATATATATATATATATATATATATATATATATATACATATATATATATATATATATATATATATATATATATATATATATATATATATATATATATATATATATATATATATATATATATATATATATATATATATATATATATATATATATATATATATATATATATATATATATATATATATATGTATATATATATATATATATATGTATATCCATTCGTCTTGCAAATGCGATATGTTGTAGAAATTTATATTACTTTAAATTATTAGTGTGGAACTTTTTATAACTTTATATTAATTAGTATACGTGAAACTCATTCACCGGTAAATAATTACTTAGCGAGAACTTACACGCTTAGAAAATCTGTGACACTCAGTCAGGTGAGCGACGATTTGTAATATATAGAAACACACTCGAAAGATTTTACTGTACGTGAGGTGAAAATTTGAATTATGTAGAGGGCTTTATATTTACGTTAAAGTAAAATGAAATTGACATTTTTTTTCAGTTCTTTATGTTTTCTATATCTTTCAGTGACAATAGCAAATTGAAGGAAACGGAATTGTTTCCATAATATTATATATATTTTTCAATATGTTTGTGCATATATGAAAAATAAACATGAAAACATATATGTATCTACCTACACATTTTTTAGTGAAAAATAACTGTACTTGACCACGCATTGGTGTGGCTCAGTCTGGTTAAATTGAAAAAAATCAATAATAAAAGCATACAATTCTAATGTGCTCAATTTTACAATGAAACAACTTTGAAACAACTATGCAATCAGAAACATAAAAAATGATAGCAGCTACTTATAAGAATGCTGACTTGATTAAGTATATTGAATGATTTGGCAGTCACTTTTTAGTAATATTTATCCATTTTTAATTTAAATTTTGTTTGGTAAATACCACTATTTCCTAAAATCTATTATGAAACGTGTTTTGATGCATTCCACATCAATTTCAAATACCGTTTGATGTTTGAAAATGATACGAAATTCATCAAAACACGTGTCACTATAGATTTCAATAAATAGTGGTATTTACCATGTAAAACCTAAATAAAAAAGATATCTTTAAATTAAAATAATATTTGTTCTTTATTATTTCACGTAAATATATTGAATATCTATTACTACTTACGGAAAAAAATCATAAAAAATTGGACATAACTATATACTGTACAAAACAACGGATATTAAAATTGACAGATAAGTATACATTTCCATTTTAATTTTCTGCTGTCTATATGATAACACATAAATGTTACGTACGTACTCATATTTTCTCAAGCCAATGCGCAAAAATAATGAGCACTTTAGTGACGTTATTTTCTGCTCTGGAGCATACAGAATGTGCTTTTTTAGACTTATAATTGACATGATGATAATTTGCATTAATAAACGTAAAAATTTATGAAAAGTACGTATAAAATATGGGACTATTGGATTATTGGTTTGGGTAGGTCATCAAAAATTATTTATGAAAATAATAAGTTCCTAAACGGAATTTCACAAAGACAATATTTGACAAATTATAACTTAGGACAGTCAAATGCTTATGTTAGGATTGTTTTAGCATATTTATAGTTGTTTGACTTTGAGAAATTTGTTGAATGCTTTCTTGAGTCAGTATTAAAACTTTTATTTTTTTCATAATTGATTTTTTGGGCAACCACTTTTGATACACACACATTTTACAGATTGATTTTAATGTTCTTTAATGCATATGAGATTAATCTGTACGAATAAATTTGAAAAATAAAATATTTTGAGTGAGTCCAAATACTTGAAAAGAATAGATGTCTCTTGTGAAGTTCTAGTGATTCAAGAATAATGTTTTAAAATTGGTTCATAAATATAGAACTTCCGAGAATTGGAGTAGCGTGGTTGTCCATAATGGGTAGAATTGGTAAATGTTACACGTGTGTAAAGTGATCACTGAAACCAGCCTATGACGGTCGTCAGACTTCCATATTCTTCTTCGTCTTTGATGAGATGTAAAAAAATAATATAAATAAAAATTTGTTAACGGGTTTAAAATCTAAAATCTGCTAAAGAACTGCGCAATTAAAAGAAATTCTCACAACACTGCATTAGACTACGTGCGTGTTTTTATGTCCTTACTTTCTTTTCCATTTAACTAGAATGTCACAACAACGCGTAGCCTGGTATAGCCAGTATGTGAAATTTTTAAACTGTACGTTTAGGCCTAGAATTTTTTATATAATGTAAATAAAACAACTGGTAAAATTATAAGCTATAAAAAAATAAGAATAATGTTTTTAGGCGAGGCTCGTGTATGTCAATTCAACCTAAGATTCGGATAATGCATATAAATAGAAAAAAAGTTTCCTTAATAAAAGCTTTTCCTATTCCAATGTAGATGGCTGTTGTGAACTCACATGTACTATGTCAGGAGTTTGATCAATAAATCTATCTATGTTTCAAAAATTGAGTAGTGTTGTTGTCAATTATTGATAAAATTGGTGATTGTTACACGTGTGTAAAGTGATCACTTAACCATTTCTATGACGGTCGTAACACCTGTAAATGTCCAGACTTCAATATTCTTCTTTTTTGTTCTTCTCTTTCTTCTTCTTTAATAGGACTAGGTCCTGTCATTCTCCGGTACACTCCTGGGAGGTGGAAGACTAGCTATCCTTCCATCGTCTAGGTGGTCTTCCTGGGGGTCTGATCCCGCTTATGCTGCTATCCGCCGCTATCCTCACCACTCGATCTGAACTCGCTCTTCCCACATGATTTCTCCAGAAACGTCTTATTTTTCTTTCCCATCGCACAACATCTTCAACATCGCAGCTTTTTCTTATTTCTGAGTTTCTAACTCTGCTGCGAAGTGTTAGGCCTGCAATGGGTCAAAAAGTCTTCATTTCCGATGTTCTAAGAAGGCTTTTTGTTCTCGCGGTGTCAGCTCTTGTTTCCGTGCCGTATGTCAGGTTCGGTGTTACGCAGGTTTTATAGATCCTCACCTTACTCTCTTTCAGCATCTTTTTTGTTGAAATGTGAAAAACGTAATTTTATATACTGGGTCAAATCAGATCCACCACACTTCGCGCTATTTGTTGGGCTTTGACAGTTTAGAATTAAAGCTTGAAAACTCATTTTATACAGGGGGTTAAAAAATAATATTTGTACTAAAATATGAACAGTTTTTAACACCAATCTGTATTTTTACAGCAAAGCGTATTTGTATATCTCGCGAGGCACTTGGGTATATTAATTTAATGATTTGTCGAGTCTCAAATATTGTGTTTACCAAAAATCCATTTATAGAGCTAATGATGATATCGTGTGACGAGCATATTCGTATTTCTCTGGTTGGCGACTGTCCAATAAACCGATGAATTTATACCCATGATACTAATTGGCGGTTTCGAAGCGACAAGCGTATTTTTCCAACTGAAAATTCCTCTTAAACCAAATAAATATGGTTGGCTTCGTGGAATATTAACATACATTTCCAAATATTAATAAAATATATTGCCCGCCATGATTAAATTTCATAAAAAATAAAATAAAAAAACGATTAATTTGAAAATATATGTGTCTTCCTTCGCAGCATAGTAATTACTTAACCAGCCCATGACAAGTCACAAAGCCTGTAAATACCCACACTTTCATATTCTTCTTCATATTTGTAGAGATACATATATATACTTTTGTCATGCACAAAAATAGCTCTAAGTAAATATTTAAATAGTGCCCTACATATTTATTTTATCAATGTAAATAATTTCTATGTGCTATGAACCATATCACAATAAATCTGTTGAAAAAAATTTTTTTTCATTTGTTCAAAATTTAAAATCTGCAAAAGTAATTTACATTAAAAAAATGTTAAAACAAATTACTGCATTGGAACATACGTGCGTATTTTTATGACCTCTTATTCATTTTCATTTAACTAGAATGTAGTGACAGTTTATACTTGTGACGGTTCATCAAATTAATTCATAGTAAGTATCTGTTGTTTTTATATTAAAACACGTGTTTTCGTTAAGCTTGTGTAATATGATTTGCAAATGTAATACGAAGTCAATCAATCGAAGCGATGATAATTCATGAAGTGCGAAAATTTAATAAAGTATGATTGAAATGTAAAATATAATGTATACTTTACATACATAAATAAATCAAATAAGCGTAAACTCAAATTTGATGAGATTTTTCGTTCTTTTCATATGGAATATTGAGAAAACCACAAATATGTAGATTTCTCAATAAAAGCAACATCAAATATCTAGTTCGATGAACACATCTTGGAAACATATTATTTTCGCATATATTTTGGAAGCTGGTAGACAGATAAAATTGATGGGACACCGTAGAAAGCCTCAAATTACATTGTACTTGCTGCGACATATTATATTTCCCGGGAGAAAGTAAGAGGAAAAATGTACCGGTGATTCAATTTTCACGCGAAAATAAACTATTCAAAGGTGAGTTTTTCACAATGAATTATATTTTTAGGATTTTTTTTTCAGTTTTTTTAACCAATTTTTTCTTCATTTTTAAAATTACGTAAAACCTTTGAATTATAAAGTTAACGTTCTTCATATTTGAATCATTTCAATTGCCGTCAATATTTAATAATTTTTCCATTTCTGGAAAAAAAGAGTTTTCTTTCCACCGTGTCAGATTATCATAATAATTGTCTCCTTTAAAGAAATTTCACTAAATAAAACCAGTACAAATGCAAAAAGTGGTTACTCAAGCTAAAAGAATGCCAGGTCATAGGCCTTAGAGAGATCAGACTTTCATCTCCCTTCATATTAAAAAATCCAGTGTTTGAATAAATCATAATAAAAAAAATATCGTTGGTCAGAACGATATGCTCTCTTGAAACCATTAGTTGTTGTGGAGACGATTTATTGCGCGTAATGTGTAATAAAATTTGGAAGACAGGTCTCCGGTAAACGTGATGGGCAAGTCATTCTTAATAAGGGACTAAAAGTGCACAAGCAAGTTTTTTTATACAGGTAAGGGAAAAATAAAATATCCTAATTTGCGCAGAATTATCTGACTGTCGAGGAATAAAAAAGAACTAACATATATACAGCGACAAAGTTTTGATAAGATCTTTTTATCGTTATTCGAAATCTATGATGCATCGCATCATTTCTCTGTTATGTTGACATGATAGTTATTTACATTAATGAAAAATAATCAGTTTGCTTCAGGTAACAAAAAGTGTAGTCTACGGTAATATTAAATAAATGAAAAATGAGTGATAAATCGCTTATGTTTATCAAGTGATTTTTGATTTAAAGAAATTGATATCTTTAAAACTAGAAAAGTGGACATGGTTGAGACAAGACCTGAGAATGTCGCCTAAAAGAATCAACTCCTTATGGATCTTCTTCTAACCAAATTTGGGATCCTGGAGTGACTAGGGAGAAAGTCGAGGAAATGGCGAGTTACAGAGACTAATTTTGGTGACCATATGCTAAACCCAGAGATCATACATGGGTGAAGAAGATAAATGATAAAGAAATCGAACCCGTGCCTCTAGGCAAACCACTACACTACATGAACGAGACGAATATAAAAGGTATTGTATATATGTCTGTTAATTGTTAAATCGAACACAGATGTTAAAAGTCTACTAAGTTGTATTTTATTGTTAAAAAAACACATAAAAATTAATATTGTGACAATTATTTCGCAAACTTCGTTATGGCATTTTCAAACGAAAGTCAATTCTAACGAATGTTATTCGTTTGAAAATGCTATAACACGGCGAAAAAAATGTCACAATATTAATTTTAATGTGTTTTTACACAATAAAATACAACTTAGTAGGCTCAAAAACTTTGTGTTTGATTTAATATTAAATACATAAATTTAAATGGAGTTCTATAAATTAAACGCCAAATCAAAATAAAAGATATTGAATTATCAATATAATAGTATACCCAATGGAGAAATGTTGCGAATGAATAAATAAAGGGTAATGGTTTACAGTTCAGCCTTTTAGTAAGAGAGATGATTTACGAAGCAAGATTTTGCGTTAAGCAAGAAAATGTCGGTACCGAGAAGTTCCATTGTTAATGAAATAGTTAAATAGTTTCGTGAGAGGTATAAGATTTATAGCCTCATGCACTTTCGAACTTTCCACAAGTTGTGAAGCCAAGTACCTTAAATGTACACCTATAAGAAGTAGATGATTTCTAAGTACCAAGGAGCTTCAAGGCAATAGCTTTGAAACAACGAGCTTTAAGACGACAGTTTTCAGTATTTCAGGAATGAAATAAGTTCCAGACCACTAATTGAGTTTTATTTCAGACGACTAGTTTGTAAAGCTACAGATGTTTTCATAAACAGGTGATCACAAAAACTAACGTCTAAAAAATATTAAGGTATTGGTAGAGGACTTCCATATTCTTCTTCATCTTTGATGAGATGTCAAAAAATAATGTGAAATCAAATTTAATTTCTATATATGTTTTGTGGAAAGAAGGGAGAATGAGGAGCAAATGGATAATGAAATCAATAGTTAAAATAGTATAACTCCAAAGATAAGTCTTACTCTACAGTCCTATTAATACGATTCTAAATGGCAAAGATCATCTGAATAACGAACTGTGGTGTAAGGTTTGAGAAAACATTTTACCACGGTAAATTTCAGTCTCATTTAAGAAATTGAATAGTAAAGTTACAAATATGAATCATGTTACATAACGAAACTTATGGTGCAACTATTACACATATTTGGGGTTTTGCTCTAATGTGTAATTTAATTTAATTTACAACATTTTGAGTGTGTCCAAATACTTGTTCACAAAATCTGGATTATCTCCAATTACAGGAGTTATTTTCATATTATTTTTTGACATCTCATCAAAGATGAAGAAAAATATGGAAGTCTGAGCATTTACGGGGCTTACGACCGTCATAGGCTGGTTTAAGTGATCACTTTACACACGTGTAACATTCACCAATTCTACCCATTATTGACAACCACACTACTCAAATTCTTGGAAGTTCTATATATATGAACCAATTTAGAAACCTTGTTCATGAATCACTAGAACTTCACTAGAGACATCTATTGGTGAGATGTAAAGAAGCTTTTTATTAAGCAGAAACTCTTATATTAGTATGTGAGATCCGAATCCTGGATTATAATCACACACATGAGAAACGCCAGAAAATACCATTTTCATTTTTATTATTAAGCTTATAATTTGACCAGATAATTTATTTACAACATTTTGAGTGTGTCCAAATAC
This sequence comes from Brachycentrus maculatus, assembly GCF_059751285.1. Classification (NCBI taxonomy): domain Eukaryota; kingdom Metazoa; phylum Arthropoda; class Insecta; order Trichoptera; family Brachycentridae; genus Brachycentrus; species Brachycentrus maculatus. Next base: position 217,673 of record NW_028280986.1, on the reverse strand, counting down.
TTGTTCACAAAATCTGGATTATCTCCAATTACAGGAGTTATTTTCATATTATTTTTTGACATCTCATCAAAGATGAAGAAGAATATGGAAGTCTGGGCATTTATGGGGGTTACGACCGTCATAGGCTGGTTTAAGTGATCACTTTACACACGTGTAACATTCACCAATTCTACCCATTATTTACAACCACACTACTCAAATTCTTGGAAGTTCTATATATATGAACCAATTTAGAAACCTTGTTCATGAATCACTAGAACTTCACTAGAGACATCTATTGGTGAGATGTAAAGAAGCTTTTTATTAAGCAGAAACTCTTATATTAGTATGTGAGATCCGAATCCTGGATTATAATCACACACATGAGAAACGCCAGAAAATACCATTTTCATTTTTATTATTAAGCTTATAATTTGACCAGATAATTTATTTACAACATTTTGAATGTGTCTAAATACTTGTTCACAAAATCTGGATTATCTCCAATTACAGGAGTTATTTTCATATTATTTTTTGACATCTCATCAAAGATGAAGAAGAATATGGAAGTCTGAGCATTTACGGGGCTTACGACCGTCATAGGCTGGTTTAAGGGATCACTTTACACACGTGTAACATTTAATTTAATTTAATGTATCTGTTTAAAGATTTTTTTTATTCTATTTGTTACAATTACAAATTCAAAAGTTTAGTATTTTTTTCATCCTCTCTGTATTGCCATTTTTTTTTTCAAACTTCTTTTCAAAACTTCTCGTAGTCAGATGTGGTGTGAGTAAAAAAATAATTTAAAATTTCCATCACCCTCCAGCATGAAAACCTTGATTGGTTATCATGCTGGAGCTCCCGGATTCGATTCTAAGGGGAATAAAAAAAAACCAATACTATTTATTCAATATTACCCTTGACTAGTACTTGAAACGTGGAATACTGATCACCTTGCGTTCGTGTAATTAACGATTAACTACACATTGTATGATTTTGATGTATTTTCCTATTGATTAATGGGAGGGGGTTAGAAGAATAATATATTTTACTTGTATATTTAACGTTATAATTAATAAGAATAGAATTATTTTAATGATCAAACTTTGCGGTCGATTGTTTTTACGAACCTTTTTTCAGAATGGGATGGAAACTACTATCAGTTATATGTCTATAAAAAATATCGTTAGATAATAACTTTCCTGAAATTTGTGCTGAAATAGTTGGAATATTATTAAGAAACTTACAAAGTTAGCAAGAATTTTATTGCGAACAAACTAAGTTCTGTTAAAATTCTAATATTGATGTGGCTCAAACAAAAAATTACTTAGTAAAATAAAATCATTGATTGAAATAAATTAAACTTTCAAATTCGTATTACATGGTTTTACTCAATACACTTTTCTGATATTATAATATAAAATAAAGTAGTTTGAGTATTTTGGTCTAAAGACATGTATTTATGTGTGTACGAGTATATACGTATACCCTATAGGGTGGATAATTTATTTATTAATGTGAATAAAATATATTAATTTTTTATTGTCATTTATTCTTTATGAAAAAGCTTTAAGGAAGAGTTCAATCCTTTTAAGTATTTAAAGATACACAAAAGATTGATAAAACCATAGCATTGTTGAAATTGGGTTATGAAGTTTTTTTGTTGGAAATTTAAAAAAATTACATTTATGGATGGAAAGATTGATAAAGACATAAAAAGAGTGTGAATGCTGGAAACAGAATAAATGGTACACTGACATCAGTATAGCTCAAATAATACCCCAAGAATGAAGTTAAAATGCGATCTCTCTGACGAATGTGCGGCGAAACGATGTTTGATGGACATTAGAATGGTGAAATAAGGAAAGAATGCTTAAAGGTTGAGCTTATTCCAGCCTTTTATTAGTGATAAAATTAAGAAAGAAATATCAAGATATTAAAAACATGTATTATAAATGATTGAGAAGAGAAAGGTCAAATATTTCATGAGGGGAACTTAGTTGAAAAAAGGAACAGATGAAGACAGAGGAAAATTTAACATGATCTAGTATTTTACATACTTTAAAATGGTTAAGCGTAAATTCGGAATAATCGACGGGTATCCATGAGAAGATATAATTTTTTGTATTAATTTTTGACATCTCAATATAGATGAAGAAGAATATGAAGAAGTCTGGGCATTTACGGGGCTTACGACCGTCATACGTGTGTACAGTGATCACCGGTTTGAGTGATCACTGTACACACGTTAAAATATAATTTTAAAAGTAACTCCAAATTGGAGATAATCCAGATTTGTGAACAAGTATTTGGACACACTTAAAATGTTGAAGATACAATGTCGACATTCGTATTATATTTGATGACGAAAATTAAAAATATAAATAATATATGTAGACCATTCATTTCAGAGTCAATTTTAAATCGCCATTTATTTCATCCCACCCTAAATATAGAATGGATAGAGTCGCCTATGGCAGAATGAAGAGACAAGAAGGCTGACGGATTTGCATATCATGAATACTACAAACGAATTGGTTTGGGGGCGATTTTACGCATTTTCATTTATAGAGAGACCAATTTCGGAATTTGATCCAGAGAGATTTGCAGTTGAGAGTCTAGATTTTAGCACGTACTTAAATGAAGGCCGTCGTTTTAAAAAGAGCGTTTTAACATGTATCGTTGAGATGAATTCGTAAATTTATTTTGTTTAAAGTAGATAAAGAAATCAAATCTAAAGGAAGCACATTATTAACTCGAGAACAATCCAAGAATTTGATCGTAAAAAATAAGTAACAATTATCATATAATTTTTGGTGTCTCATCAAAGATAAGAAGAATGTGGAAGTCTGGGAATTTACGGGGTGACTACCGTTATAGGCTGGTTTATGTGATTACTTTACACACGTGTAACATTCACAAATTCTACCCATTACTGACTACCACACTACTCAATTTCTTGGAAGTTCTATATCTATGAACCAATTTAGGAACATTGTTCTTGAATCACTAGAACTTCACTAGAGACTTCTATTGAGCAGAAACTCTTATAAAAGTATATGAGGGCCGGATCCTAGATTTTAATCACATGCGTAAGAAACGTCAGAAAATATCATTTACATTTTTACTGTTTTAGCTAATAATATTTTTTCATTATTTTAGCTTAGTATTAAAAATAAAAATATGAAAATTTTCTCCTATAATTGGAGATAATTGGAGAAAATGTTTTAATTCAAAAATACATTATATTTGCCAAAATTAAGAACTCGTTATTCAGCAACCATATTGAAAATACACGTCCAGATCTACCCTTAAGAGAGGCGGTAATTAAGGCCGAACTCGCATTAATAAAACTCAGTTGGCTTCCGACAATACATAGAGCTGGTCGTCGGGTCATTATTGTATTATATTAAATGGTCAGGTATTGCCTTTTTTTGTTTTTTAGAATTATATATAGAATTTTTTTGTAACTCATTACCTTTCGATAACTCTTTTATTTTCAAAACCATATATTGGTTTCGAAGAAAAACATTTTAAATACTAAATCGGTGTTTAAAAATAACAATTACGTATATTGTAATCTGGCTTTCAAAAAAAGTTGTTTTTTAGCGAATACTGGACCTTAACTAGCGAAATTATAATTGAAATGCAAAATTGCATAATTGTAAATGCATAAATACAAATGATGCGGAATGCATCGAAACACGTGTCACAATAGATAAATAAAATAAATAGTGGTTTACTCGTAATTTTTTTTTTATATTTCTCTGGTCGGATACATGAATCGAAGGGTTGATCACATTTCCTTCATATACTAAGCGATCATGATAACACTACTAATTATTTACTACTTTGCAGTGCCCTATGCACTATTGGATTGCAAATAAATGTAAGAAAAATTATATAATTTTTGCAAGGATGAGAGTAAACCATGATTTATTTATGTATTGTAATAAAAACGTACATATGTATGTTTGAGTGACAGTAGACGTTTCGTGAATAAAATACCCTTTTTGTAGCATTTTTCGTGATGTAAGTAATTCCCCGAGAAATGAAATAAAAATAAATTTCTTAGTATCCTCATACGCATCCCTCCATAAAAGATTGCATCTCGAGAATTTCATTCATTTAATGGTAGATACAGTATCCATTCTAAAATACTTTTTCCTTTCAGAAAATTTATTTCCAACAAAGTAAAAGCAATGAAAGTGGTGCTTTTAATAGACTTTTAAAAACCAAAAATTTTATGTAATGTTTTATTATAAACTTATGCTTTTATTTGGAAAGAATTTACGAGTAAATAAACATAATTTAATAAGCTGTTATTTCGATATTTTCATCAATAGTAATAATGTTTTCCGAAAATAAAATATTTTACACTTGTTTAAGTGAACTTTAATCTTAATATTATCTTGAATAAAAAAGAACTTAAACTACATAGAAACATATATTTAAGTAAACTGTCACTTCGATATTTTCGTTATTATAATGAGAACTTACATTTTTGGATTATCAAAATAAAATACACATGCTAAAGTAAACTGTAGTTTTAATATTATCATTAGTAAGAATATAAACTTTTGTTTTCGGATGAACAAAATACTAAAAAAACAAATATTTAAGTAAATTTTCATTCCAATATTATCCTGAATAAGAACAAGAAAATAAAACATACAAATGTAATATATTAAGAAGAACAGAAGTGAAACATGGAGTTGGCAAAAGAAGGATGAAAGTAGACTGAATGCAGTCGAAATGCGATCTCTCAGAAGATGTGCGACAAAACGATGTATGATAGATGTGCGAATAGTGAAATAAGGAAGGAATGCAAAGCTGAGATAAGCATTATCGATAAAATTAAGAAAGGTGTGTTGAGATGGTTTGGACATGTAGAACGAATGAGTGAGGAAATAACGGTAAAACAAATTTATGAGGCGAATGTTATTGGGAAAAGAAGCAGAGGAAGACCGAGAAAAACATGGCACGATCAGGTATGCCAAATACTTGAAAGTGGTCAGGTTAGGTGTCGTAACAATCGGCGGGTATGTATGAGGAGATGCATGAACGTGGAAGAGGCGAAGAATGTTTGCAAGGACAGAGCGGTGTGGCGCTCTATTCTCTCTGCCTACCCCTGCGGGGAAGCGGCGTGATGGTTAGTTAGTTAGTTAGTTTTAATATATTAAGTGTCGATTTAATTATAGAAATCAAACAAAATGGAAAAATTAAATCGACTTCTTCGAAAATGATAAGTTAGTTTATGTATTGCTTCGTTTCTAACTATTAATAATTATGTTTTATTCAACCCTCGTAACTGTTTTTGTATAATTTGTAAAATATATTGACGACCGCGAATAAATAAATACATCTTGGCAGACAACGAGAATATTAAGAATACTTACTAAATTAAGTCGGCGTCTTAATAAAGTAATACAGAAAATCATATTTATTAAACAATGTTTGTCATAATTGTGTTTACGCTCTGAGGTAACAGCGAAGATTTTGTTATCTCAGATATATTTAATCTTATTCGAATCGGTTAAAATCTTACAGTTAAAATAAACAAATCTCCAAGTTGATGTAAATGTATTACGGGAATTGTGAAAACTGACAAACGGAATAATTTTATTTTCATACTTCTTGATAAGTTTATTTCAAAAACACATTTCTGAATTTTAAGTAAGATAATCTTATATTTTCATAAACAGGGTGGCACAAATTAATCATCTTATCGGAAGATGTAATAATTTTTGGCGAATGGCGTCGTACGTCAATCATATTTGAAATTTGTAAACAAGACAGCTGCAGTATACAATAATAAATAATAATAAAACCCTTACCGCAACCCCAATGGTGCATAGGGCACTGCTTCATAAAAACGCAGTGTTATCTCGATCGATTACACATGAAGGAAAGGTGATCAGCCCTCCACTTCAGGTACCAGTCCAGTGTAATATTGAATAAATATTAGAGTGAAAAAATCACTTATATTTATTAAACCCCCCTGGGAATCGAACCCGGGACCTCCAGAACGGTAGACGAGCATGCTGACCATTACACTACGGAGCCGGCGGCAGTATACAAACAAATTGATAAAACGGGCACGAGTGTATACTGACACTGGCGGCAGCCACGTGACGGATATCATCTTTTTCACTTAACAGATAAAAATTGAAAGTTTTAAATAAAGATTTGTATCACTCAAAATCTTTTTTTTCAATTTAGTAAATAAGTTATTCAAAAAAAAAATTGAAAGGTAATTAATTAATTTTGCGCCACTCTGAATTTATTCTTATACAGCGGCTGTTTAATTCACAAATATCAAATCTGATTGACTTAAGACGCCATTTACAAAAATTGTAACATCTTCCGATAGGGTGTGTCATTTTGCGCCACCCTGCATAATATAATAATAAAACCCTTATCCGCACCCAATGGTGCATAGGGCACTGCGTCATATAAACGCAGTGTTATCTTGATCGTTTACACATGAAGGAAAGGTGATCAGCCCTCCGCTTCAGGTACCAGTCCAGGGTTATATGAAATGAATATGAAAAAATCACTTATATTTATTTTACCCCCCTTGGGAATCGAACCCGGGACCTCCAGAACGGTAGCCGAGCGCGCTGACCATTACACTACGGGTACATAATATGCGATTAATAAATCTATGTCAGCGGAAGCGATTGAATAATAATTAAGTGCTGGTTATGAATTAATAAGCTTTCTCAATGTGTTATAATATACACTAAAGTATGATTAATAAAATATATATTCAAATGCAAAATTTAAAACGACGGAGAATAGTAATTTTATTTCTAACAAGAGTTGAAATTATGATGCGATTTTCGTCGTCATTAAAATTATAATGTCATTTGAGTCGAAACGATACAGTCTTTGCATTGCGCAATTCTTTCCTTTTTTTCGTTTAAAAGTTTAGTATTTATTAAATGCGTATTTTTTCTGTAAAACGTTAACTCCTTTCTACATGATTCATTCAGTTTCATTTGATTGATAAATGTTAATAAAGCAATTTATTGTTTTTGCAATTTTTAATTTAACAAAATACAATGAAGATATGTAGATAAAGCGTTTCGTTTCATTAACAGCAGACGAGATTTACTTAAGTGTTCATTATTAATCATTGCCAGGGTTGAACGTGTTAAATCGCGCGGAAACAGTAGTCATTAGCTCTTCCAATTCTACTCTCGGCTATTATTTTCACAATTTGATTGCAAAACTCAATATTTTTGAGTTGGTGAGAAAATATTTTATGATATTACATATAAATGTTGTGGTTTAATTTTTTTACGTTCATTTTTAATTTAATTATCCGCCTCCGTAGTGTAATGGTCAGCACGCTCGACTACCATTCTGGAGGTCCCGGGTTCGATTCCCAGGGGGGTCAAATAAACGTAAGTGATTTTTTCACTGTAATATTTATTCAATATTACCTTGGACTGGTACCTGAAGTGGAGGGCTGATCACCTTTCCTTCATGCGCAAACGATCAAGATAACACTGCATTTATATGAAGCAGTGCCCTATGCACCATTGGGGTGCGGATAAGGGTTTTAATTTAATAAGTTAATATAACTTTTTCTTAAAATCTATTGTATTCTATCCGTATTCTACAAAACCGTATTTGGTATACGGTATTTGAAAATGATGTAGAATGCATCAAAACACTTGTCACAAATGATTTTCTGAAATAGTGGTATTTACTAAATAAAATTTAAATTAAAAATGGATGGATTTTACCACTAAGTGACTGCCGAATCATTTTAAGTTTACCTTTCTCATTTCATTTTGATTAACGGGAACATAGTACGAGAATTTGAGTTATTTATTCAGTGGAACACCTCTCTTTGGCTACCGTGCTGGAGATCCCGGGTTCGATTCCCAGAGGGGTAAAAATAAATATGGGTGTACATGAAGCGCAGGCCTTCATGCAATTAACGATCAAGATAACACTGCGTCAGGGTTAAAAGAAGAAGAAGAAATTCTGTCACTTATTTAAGAGAAAATATTTTATGATATATAAGTTAACCTTAAGTTTTTTATTTTGTATAACGGGAGCATAGTTCGAGGAGTTGAGTTATTTATTTAGTGGTGAACTCTCTGTCACTCATATTAGAGAAAATATTTAATGGTACATAAATATTGTGTTTGGAATAATTTAAGTTTTCCTGTCGTATTTTATTTTGTAAAACGGGAACATAGTATGAGAAGTTGAATTATTTATTCAGTGGTAAACTGTCTGTCACTCATATTAAATGAGATAAGTAAAGGCGTTTTTTGTCCTAGAAATTCAGAAAGGAATATCAAATACAGCTTTTGCGTTATTCGGTTGAAAGAAAATAACATCTCGACAACGGAAATACAAAGGCATGTATAAAAGAATTTAAATAATTTATTAACGTGATAAAACCCAAGAGATTTAGAGAGTACACAGTCTCCGCATTAGTTAGCGTGCTTAGACTTTAAACCAAGGATGTTATAAAAAAATACATACAAAGGATACAATGAAAACATTTTATTTAAGAAAAATATTTTGAATGACACACATTTTGTCACATGTTTTATCTTAGAAAATAATGGTCATACATACAATGAAAGTCATGACCTTTCATGTTTAATTTGACTTTTATTCATAAAATTTTTCGTTTGTATTAATAAAAAGTTTGTTTGCTGAAAATTTCACAAAACGTTGAATTCGAATACGCGCGTATTTTATTTTTTTGGATCAAAAAACCTGTAACATGTTTTTCATGTACCTGTGACAGGATAAAATATATTTTATAAAAATAGTTCTTTGATCGCTAAGGCAGCGCCATCTGTTGAACAAAACAGTAACACACGTGATACTTAACATTGCTCATGGTGGATGGAGTAGTTCTTGACAGCTGCTCTCGCTTTGCATTTTAAATGATTTTGATAGCATTGTTGTTTCACGGATTTTTAATATTTTCATTGCTTCAGAGGCTTTGCGAAATTTGACATCAGAAATCTGTACATTTGTATTGAACCAGACTGAATAACAACAAAGCTTGGCTGGGTTAGTCTAGTTTTTTTATTAGATGGATACAAACTGTAGAAATTTATGTTAAATATTAATAATTTTATTTTTCTTCATCTATGTTGAAATGTTCAACTGTCATCAATAAAATGTAAGAATTTATAGCCTTTATTATAAAAACACTTCAAGATTTGATGAAAGTAGATATGGTTCTTATAACTTTGTTTATGAATTTCTATCAATAACGTTTTTAAAAAACCTGAATATCCTATTTTTTTTACTTTGCAATTAGTATGGTATAATACTGAATAGTGGGAAAATAAACGTATTAGAGTCCGCTGCTTATTGCTTTAGATTCTTATACGAAAAAACGTTTACGTGTTAAAAACCCCTCATGGAAATATTTTTTTACTTTTAAAAAGGTCGAGAGGAATTAAGAACGGACGAACGAACAGGGAAGTTAAAAGAATGTCTCAGTTTTAAATGATAATTCGCTGCTGATATTAAGTAAATTGATTGTATATTTATATTGTATATTTGTATTTTATATTTATTTAAATAATGGCTTTATGTTTCAAAGGAACGAAAACCTTTTTTCTTTGAGTATTTTGTATTTATTACACCGATTCTGACAAACGAACGTTTTCTAAGATGCAGGGTATAACTCCAAGCTCAGCAAAAGAAAACCAAAAGAATAATAGCACCTGATAAATAAGAAAATTTAATTCAACCTGACAAAGAAGTGGTTACAATTAAGATTTTTCATTGTCATATCACAACCTACATATATAGATATTGACTTTTATATTTTTATCTCAATATATTTTTAATTATTTTGAGCTAAACAGAAATTTTATGCGATTGACGTGTGGTATTGCTCACGTATCACAAGAATTAATACCCATGTTAGAAATTCTAATACTAAGAAAAGAGTTTTCAAAAACAGCTCCAACTCCTTCTAGAAATATGTACATTATTTTTCTCGACAACAGATGAGAATATGATGAATACAAGAACGAAGAGTCTTTCATTTAATATAGAAAATTCTTGCATGCAGAATTACGTATTTTTTCGCTATCTTGATAAAATAAATTGAAAATTTAGATTATAAGCTTTTCTCAAATACGCTACAGGTAAGTAAATCCTCACTTATTTTATATTATACCTACTCACTCTTACAGGAGTACCAAAAATGATGAAGAATATATTCTCTTGGATTATGTTAAAATGTATGTTAGGGACGGAGAAAGATGGGAAAGCCTTTGTTAAGTGGTTATCAATCCAGTGTTATAAGAAGGGCTTGGAAATATAATGTAAGGAAAAAACATTCATATTCTTATGTATAAATATGAGCAACTCCTTTTTGTTACAAATACGTAACAAAGTATCAGTATTATTACGATTATTTTTATTTTTTCCTTTTTTTAATATATTTTTTTCAGTAATATATAGTATCAGTATATAATATTAGCTCGAAATTTTTAACACAAAAATAAAACAGTAATTTAAGATCTATTTTGGGTTTGTTTATTTATAAACACGACTATTTTAAAGAAACACAGATGTCCTCAGTAACGGGATTTTTTTGTACTGGATATTTGTAATGATAAATATTTGACCATATTCCTCTGCTATGACGCTAAAATATCATTTTTTTATTTTGTAGTATACTTAGACTGAAATAAAAATTTAAATCTCAATAATATTTTAAAACATATTTTTTACACGATGATATTTATCACATTCATAATCGAGGGAGAGATAAAAGCGAAGAGAAAAAGAGGAACATCACGAAAATATAAGGCAGAGGAGTTGAAAAGAAGGCAGGCATCGTGTGGAACAAATATCATTAAAACATGGCATATGACAGAGAAGGGTGGAAGAACCAACACTGAGCTTTGTTCTTTTGAAATATATTTTATCAAAAAGATCAACCCGCAAAGCTTCTATTTTAGAGGGTTGTTTGCGTGTAAGAGAGTAAAGATAGTGAAAGTAGGTACAAAAAATACATCACAAACACCAATTAAAAATAAATAAGTCTTTAAGTAAAGAACATGGAGCTAAAAGCTTGAAGCACAAATTTTATTGTGAAAAAATTGTTTTAAATATAATTAACAATCAAATAAACTTAAGTCAAAGTCCTATTTTTAATATTTTTCCCATAAAATCAAACCCAACCTAAACAGAGTTGTCCCCTTCCTTGCTCTTACCCCTCCTTAAAACACCATTACCCCCACCCCTATCCTTATGAAACCCAACAACTTGTACACTGTTTTTTTAAATATATATAAGTATATGTTTAGTCATAACTTAAACCCTGAAGAGGGCAACAGGTTGTTGCCGAAACTAGTTGGTTAATAAAAATGTGAGTGGATCAAAACACAAAGTCTTTTTATTTCTCAAAATAATATATCAATATGATCCACAAAGTTAAAGCTTTCAATAATTAAAACATATAAATTTTATGTTACTTGATAAGTATTATATATATCTCAATATTATTCAGATTTAAAGAGCATACTTGGTGGTTACTAATTTTAACCTTTTTTACAAAAATGTAAGTAATATTAGTATATAATCACTCACCATGTGATACATTTATTACTAACATTTTGGTAAAAAAAAAAATAAAAAAAAAATATTTCATTTATGTGATTAAACATATTTTCACGGTAAAACACGTTTAATTAAATTGTATTGAATGTTTTGATTTTTATTATTAAATTATACAATTACAGAAGCGAATGAAAGCAGCGAAGCAATTAAGGGAAATAGTTATAAAGTTAGTAATTGTCAATCAAAGACAATTAACATTCTTGTAAATTATACAGACTCAAATCGCTCTTTGATCTATCGTTCAGTTACTAACTGATAGCTAATAATTTAACATGAAGTTCTAAGACAAATATAGTTTTAAGCAATAAGTGAAATTGTTTTGCTTTGCAATATTTCGGTAATTTAGTCAACCGAATAATTGAACTAATGTTATAATAAAAGACAAAAGCTAATAACTCCTCATTTCGTTTGTTTCAGATGATCAAAATGATGGTAACTGTTGTTATAGTCTTTACGGTATGCTGGTTACCTCTCAACGTACTTATCGTAAGTCTAGACATCATTATTTTATCCTATTTTACATTTTAAAAATATCCTTTAAAAAAAACATAATACAAAGCAAAAGAATTCTTTATTTTAACTTTTGCATACCTATGTGTGTATGTATATACATACATATACATATATACAACATGTTGTAAACCAGGCTATCGCAATGGATCTTCCTTGAAAGACATCTAGAAGGCATGGCGTAGGCGAAGTTATTCATGACAGAAGGACAACTTGAGGACGAAAAGAGATGACCTCAATGGGATTGCAATGAAGCCAGGAAGAAGAAGAAGAAAATATATGTATTTATAAAATACAAACTTGTATAAAACAAATATCACTTCTTTTTAACAAGTACGGTAACTTTTTAATCAATGATAAGGGGTATGAGAAGGGTTGATAATAATTTTGTTGATTCATATAATGTATTGGAAACATGACCACAGACCATCCCTTCGACATGCTGACGCCAGCAGAAACGACGCTATTTGACTAACCCAAATATTGGTTGAATGTACATTTGTATCGCTGATATTGGAACACATTTTCTAAATTAAATTCATACTATCACTATTTTTTTTGAGAACATTGTAAAGTCAGTATCAGTTTTTGATTGGAATAATAACATGTTTTTTTTGTTTGTATTTACAAATGAAGCATTTATGCACATTTTTGTATGTATTCTGAAAATGTGTTTGAAGTTTGGCCAGTTTAATGAAAATTTATTTAAAAAAATGTTATTTTTCACACTCGTATGCATTTATAATAATCATTTATTCAAAAATTTACTGTTGTTTTTTTTTTTATATTTGTGTTAAAAAAATCGTTAGATGATGAGATTTTTTGAGATTTTTAGGTAATAAACTTATTCAGAAATATTTTACAAGTCTATTTGATTTTACGTCGAGAATTGATAGATTGTTAAAAAAAAGACGGACGTAATATATCTTAAAAAATAAGAGTCGAAATATAGGCAATAAAATAGATACTAAAAACCCTTAACTACAGTAATAAATCAACTAACGTTTTTGTTTTAATAGTTTAACGATTATAAATTTCCTTTTTTTGGTTTTTTAAACAGCATTTGATAAAGAAAATGACAAATAAAATCTCCAGATGTATGTTAGTTGAGTTGTAAAAATTACTTACGAGATGTGAAACATTTTAACCTACCATATGATTGTCCAAATTAAGGACGCTCCAGGTCTCACTTCTGCTCTCCGAATTGAGGAATTCAAGGATTGATGTAGAAAAATGTGCAAATCAATGTATGTAGAAAGTATTTTTGAATTTGCGAATTCTTGGAAAGAATTCGCAAAAAGCTTCAACGTTTTTTGCTGAAATGCTTTTGTAGTTGAAAAAGTTTTTCCTGAAAAAGAATCTTTCAAAAACCCAGGTAGGATTTGAAAGTGAAGTGTTAAAGTGGCTAAGTGTTTCTGTATTTTTCAGATTCTGTGGAGTATTAATGTTAACGACACGTCGTGGGATACGTGGGAGCCACTCCCTTACGTGTGGTTTGCCTTTCATTGGTTGGCCATGTCACACTCCTGCTACAATCCCATCATCTACTGCTATATGAACGCAAGGTTCCGCTATGGATTCATTCAGGTTAGTACCTACACTATGCACCACTTAGGCGGAGACAGAGATCAAAGACAATATTAATTTATTTTTTTAATTCAATATTTATTTAATTTGTAAAACTCCATTTTAATTTATCCATCAAATGTTAAATCAAACACTGATTATTTGAGTTTACTAGGTTGTATTTTATTGTTTAAAAAATATATAAATAAATTAAGTGACAATGGTTTTGCCTGGTTATGGAATTTTTAAACGAATGAACGAATGCCAAAACTAGTCGAAGCAATTGTCACGAAATTGATTTTTATGTGTTTTTTAACAATAAAATACAACTTAGTAGACTCAAAATCTCAGTGTTTGATTTCACATTTTATACATAAAATAAATATTTTATAATTAATAATTTACTACCGACCTTGAAGTAGCGGATTTCCTTTTACTTGTATGGTAGAAATAAAATATAATTAATATCAAGGAAAAGTTATTTACTTAATTTGTAATTTCTTGTTATAATTGAATTTCGGCACGATTTCGTAAAATATTGAGAAATTTAAAAAATTCTTGTGATTTGGTCGGGTCTATAAGAATTTTAATTAAATCTGGGATAGAGGCTGCGGAGAATCAGCGTAATTATGTACTTATACATAGGATTTCCAAAAAAACTGAAAATGTATTAAAATCATATTTGATAGTTGATCAAATATGATTTTTATACATTTCATTTAATACATATCATAGTTGATTCAACATAAATCCGATTCACGTAATGTTAAAAATTAACGTATTTATTCAATGAATATGCGATGATACTAATCATCGTCTTTCAATTTCATTTTTTTCACGTGTTGGTTAAATATTTGTTCATATTTCCAGCAATCATGATATCGTTTGTGATGGACAGGTAATTTGAAACTCAAAGAAAACTTTTGAGTTTTAGGTATTTGATATTTACAAGAACCTTCCTTGAATTTTTACAATCGATTAAAAATTATGAAGGACAAATTAACTAGATTGGAGAAATTTTCGTTTCATTAAAATATTAGTTAAAATCGTTGTAATCTGAACCCGAAGGCGCTAGATATTGATTTCGTCATGAAAAAATTAATTTCGGATTCACTGTTAAAATAATATATTTACTTTTCTTCAAATATTTCAATAAAAAATACATTTCTAGATAAACGTAAATTGGCCAATTATTTACTGTTTTTAAAAAAATCCTCGAATTTTTACCGTATTTTCTGATAATATTCTGAATCGTTGCTAAGGGTGGCTTCCGGGAAGTGCGAACCTTTTCGTGCTTAGAAAGTGAGAAATTGATTACTTATTTTACACATTTCTAAGTTCGCACACCTTATTTTATTTCTTTTTGGCTCATTTAGGACCCTATCTTTCGAGAGATAAACGCAAAAAATAGGGGTTAGTGTCATTCTCGCTTATGTGTTCCGGTTCGGTTGACGCGAAAGTAATTGTGGTTTAATTCGTCGGGCACAGTTTGTGTATTTCACCATAAATATGTATAAAAAAAATCAAAACCAAATGACGAATATGGCACCACATTTTATTTATGGTTCTTAAAAATTAAACACTCTTATAAGACCACAAATTGAGGTTTATTTCACACGACTAGTTTCGAAAACTAAAAATGTTTTCATCGACAGGTAATTGCAAAAACTAACGAGCAAAAAAAGTTTTTAACTAGTGGCCCTTTACCCCTTAACATCTGTAAAACATGAAAACATCTGTAGTTTTCGAAACTAATCGTGTTAAAAAAAACTCAATTATTGCCTTGTATATTGTGTTATATAAATGTTTAATTTTTAATTATCAACTTGTAATTCCAAAATGTTACTGCCAAAACAATAAATAATACGATTGATTATTATTATTCTTATCTTATTGATTATTACTATCCAAGATAAGCCATAACTGTGACCACGTGATACGTAATTAACTACCACACTACAAAGGTAGAAATTATATGAATTGATAAAATTAAAATAAATTATTACGGTAGAAGCAACTATTCAAATGATAAAATTCGTGAATTAAATATTTCAAGAAAAACTTAATTGAAAATACTATTACGGATTTTGGAACGGAGTTGATTTAAAAAAAAATCATTTTCGAAGGGTTAAAATAATTGTGAAAACTTTTTACGAATTAAAAAAATGTTAAGTTATATAAGATTTGATAGTTGGAAATTTCTTTACCTTTCAAAGGAATATTATTTCACCATAAAATGAAACAATTATTTATAATAATGTTTTATCATTACGCAATATCTTCTTGGTGTAAAAAAGCAATAGTATACGAAATATTATAAAGGAAAGATACACAAAAAAACATTTCATAGAGCGTTTGAAATAGTATTAAGATATATGTTTTCCGATATGATTTTTTATTTCATATATAGGACGTCCCAAAAATGAAAACATTCTATTCTAAGTTTCTGAAAAAAATCGCAATGACCGCGAGATTCAATAACATTGAATGATGTCACTGCCCCTCAGAATTCAAGCTGTTCTTATTTTATTCGTGTTTTGTTCATAATAAATATGAGCTTTTGACCTTTACATAATACAAAATACATTTTTATTACAATGGTTTGGATCGTTAAAAATTGTCAATCGTACCTACTTTTTATTAAAGTTCATTTCAAGTGTTAATTGTATATTTCTTATTTTAGCTAGTTCCGGTAAAAATACCAAACAAACCTTTAAAAGGCTTCGGTAAACTGTGTAGTTTCATATTATTTTTTGAAATCTCATCAAACACGAAGAAGAATATGAAAGTTTTAGCATTTACGGGACTGACGACCGTCATTGGCTGGTTTAAGTGATCACTTTACGCACGTGTAACATTCACCAATTCTACCTATTATTGACAACCATACTACTCAAATTCTTGAAACGTATGAACCAATTTCGAAACTTTGTTCTTGAACCACTAAAACTTCACAAGAAGCTATTTATTGAGCAGAAACTTTTTTATTAGTATGTGAGGTCCGAATCCTAGATTATAATCACTAAAGTAACTCCTATAATTGGAGATAATCCAGATTTGTGAACAAGTGTTTGGACACACTTAAAATGTTGTGCCTTAAACGAAATAAATTTTATGAATTGTATAAGAGTTATTTGCTAGAACGTTGTTCATTCCTTTTTTAATTTAATATTTATGCGTAGGCATTCACTGTCACCTTTAAGAGAGCTATAAATATCGAATTAAGGCTGCGTTGAACATTTTTTGGGACACACTTTATCTCTACGCGGTTATCATTTCAGGTGGAATCAAATTACTCGAGTACGGGAGGGAATTCTATCTAAAATAAAAGCTAGGAATTATTTTCATTCTTTCTCGTACCTTTAGCATTTACCAGATCATTATTTTTTTCCATTGACATAAGTAATGTTCGGAAAATTACATTTCAGTTTTTGAAGTCAAAATAAATGACAGAAATACGCTGATCCAGTTAAATAACAAATATAAAAAAATGATATTTTTCCGCTTCCGCTGGAACCATTGAACACAGAATACAAGAGACAAAATAAAACACGACATTTCTTGTTTGTCAATACTCTTTATTCAGAGTATAATTAAGTTTATTCACATGAACTATATCGTCTGCTTTCAACGATATTTTCAATCAAGAACTCACTAAGCTTCTATTGAAGAAGGACAAGGAGGTCAGATCGAGAAATTAAATGTTTTTCATAAACTTTCGCTTTTTTTGGGATCAAATCAAACATCTAGAACGATGTTTGATTTTGACATTTCGAGGAAAATCGTATTTTCAGAAATTAATTTTAAATGACTTCAAAAAAGTTAATATTGAGTAACTCATAACATTAACTCTTTATACAAAATTTAAATACGTTTTAATTTTGTAACATTACTGCTTATTTGAAAAGCCATAAAAATAATGAAGGTTTTATTTAAAAATCTTTAAAGCTCGAATTCAGATTTTTAACGGGCTTAGCGCTTTTAGCTGGAATAAGGGTATTTTGGAGCAAATTCAAGCAGGAAAAGATTTTTCAAGGTTCAATGTCTCGAGTCCACTGAAGAAATGTTTAATTGAATCTTTAAAGGAGAAAAGTTACCGTCGGACTAATTACGCCGTGAAATAATGTTGTTGAAAATCCCTAAAGTTATCCAAATAAAACTTTGTGTAACTTTATAATCGAGGGTTGTAAAGTGTGCGATAAATTTTCTAGAGGCATTTTGCTGTATTGTAGACGCTTCATTGTGTCGACTAATCTCTTTTGATGACTAAAGATACTAAAAAGTAACTAATCCTTTTTAATTAACTATAATCCTTATTCATTAAAAGCGTGGTTAAAAAACAACTACCACATAAAAATTAAATGAATATTCATTTTTTTTCGATGGAAATGGTTTAGAAATCGGGCCTATTGACCTCTACTTGATCATTACTTCCACTGAAATCACTTAAAATAACACATTTTTTACTGGACCAAATTAATTAACATTATACTTCAACAGTCAAAAGGCCTAGGTTCACAAACTTTTTTAGTCAAGCACCTTCATCAATATTGCGGAAATGTCCCTTAATAGAGAGAGGGGAGGATAAACAAATATACGAGTATACATCCTACTGTTTCTAGGAAGTGGGCAATAAACAAATATATTGCCCACTTCAAGCCCTCCATTATGTGTCTTAGGGCAGTCTAGTCTCCTGTATAACATAAAGTATCTTTCTAGCATCGATCGTAGGACGGTACCGCCCTCTGTGAGGATCTATGGCTTGGAGACTTGAACGAATGTGTATTTGATTACTCATTTTACTTTTACATTTTACTTTACGTTTTTGAGACTTATCTGATACAGTATTTTGGATTCGGGATTCTTGTTTTATATTTTGATATACAGGATCAACATGACGATGGTTTTGGAGGAGTATTGGAGTATTGGAGGAGCTTGATGGTTAAAAATACATTAAAAATTTTCTTATAATTATTTAAAAAATATACTTAAATAAGAGTAACATATATAATATTCCCGATGAGTAATTTCCATTACTAATTTAAGTATTAATAAAGTGCCTACAAAAATAACATAATTTTAAATTAAAGTAAATAATAATAATAATAATAATAAAACCCTTATCCGCACCCCTATGCAGTGATAGTGCATAAACGCAGTGTTTTCTTGATCGTTTACACGTGAAGGAAAGGTGATCAGCCCTCCGCTTCAGGTACCAGTCCAGGGTAATATTGAATAAATATGACAGTGAAAAAATCACTTATTTTTATTTTACCCCCCTTGGGAATCGAACCCGGGACCTCCAGAACGGTAGCCGAACGTGCTGACCATTACACTACGGAGGCGGGCAAAAGTAAATAACATACATAAAAATAACAAAATAAAAAGTGCAATAAATATATTTTTTTAAATACTTATAAAAATATGTTCAGAACAAGAATGAAACACAAATAAAAAATTGAAAAAGTTAAAAAGACATAAAAGATAAAAAAATGAAAAAGATTTAAATAAAAAAAATAAAAATATTGGTATTGTTACACGTTTCTGATAGGGCTTTCCATATCAGGACCCTTCTTTATATTTGTAAAGAGTCTTTTTATACATTTATAAATTTCCTCATATATCATTTGTAATGCTTTATTATTTATTTAATAAAACATTGAATTGAATTTGACATAAAAAACATTTCTTACGTTCATTTCTATTTTTTTTATTTATTAAATTAATACAGAACATCAAAACGTAATAAATGTAGTTAGATTTTCCACTTTACATGTAAATGTCACGTTAAAGTTTCACTTTTTACGATACTGTATAAAAATGTCCGTAAAATTCAAATCACTTCGCGCACACTGTAAAATGTACGGTAGGCGTATTTCCGTATTCGTGTTCAGCAGGAGGCATTCCTTTATACGTTAAATAAAGGACACTTTATTTGTAATATTTATGTTAGAACTAAGATGAAAATAACAGTATTTTTTCAATATAAGACAGTAATTTGCGGTGACTGCATTAAAATAGACTAATGTAAATATATATTACTCATTAAATAACCATCACTCTGCTTCTTAGCGGGGTTAGGCAGAGAGAATAGAACGCCACATTAAATCTGTCTTTGCAATCAATCTTTGCTTCTTCCACATTCATGCATCTCTTCATTCCGACTCCTGACCTGTCGACTTACAAACATTTGAAATATCCTATCTTGCAAAGTTTTTTCAGTCTTCCTTTGCTTCTATTACCAACCACATTTGCCTCATAAATTTGTATTATAACATCATTGAAGAAATTTAAATTATTTATAAACATCAGCTATTATTTCTTCAATTATTCGATTCACATTCGTTTGCCATCCCAAATCAAATGGACATATAATTCATTTTATTTTATGATTTCAGGGATTAATCTGTATTAAAAACTTCTTTTCATATCACCAATAGATGTCTCTAGTGAAGTTCTAGTGATTCAAGAACAATGTTTCTGAATTGGTTCATATACATATATAGTACATCCAAGAATTTGAGTAGTGTGGTTCTCAATAATGGGTAGGATTGGTGAATGTTACACGTGTGTAAAGTGATCACTTAAACCA
Source organism: Brachycentrus maculatus (assembly GCF_059751285.1). Classification (NCBI taxonomy): domain Eukaryota; kingdom Metazoa; phylum Arthropoda; class Insecta; order Trichoptera; family Brachycentridae; genus Brachycentrus; species Brachycentrus maculatus. The sequence continues at coordinate 197,392 of NW_028280986.1, read as the reverse complement.
GCCTATGACGGTCGTCAGTCCCGTAAATGCCCAGACTTCCATATTCTTCTTCATCTTTGATGAGATGTGAACAAATATTTTGAAATATGGTTTTATTATTGCATTCAGAAGTTTAACTAATCTTATTATATCAAGTGTTCTTGAGATAAGTGTTCTAGAGAAGCATTAGGCATGTGGGATATGTAAATAATATAAACCCAAAGTTAGGTATCGTGATGTTCAATAAACGTCTGATTTAAATGCCTCCATTTACTTGCGTTGTTTCACCTACTCCAACAGGTTTCATTAACCTCTATCCACTTTTGGCAATCATTCTAAATAGATTCAGAGATTCTCAATCGGTGGAACGAAAATGTTCTTAAAAGAAACTAGTTCTTGCACTTGTATCAAATGTTGTTTTCAAAAAAATCAGTTATTGAATATGACAATACATAAAATATTTCATTTTTATATATATATTTTAAGTGTCTAAGTATCGTAAAATATTTGTCCGCCTCCGTAGTGTAATGGTCAACACGCTCGGCTACCGTTCTGGAGGTCCTGGGTTCGATTCCCAGGGGGGGGCCAAATATATATAAGTGATTGTTTTCACTATTATATTTATTCAATAATACCCTGGACTGTTACCTGAAGCGGAAGGCTGATTAACTTTACTTCATGTGTTAACGCTCAAGATAACACTGCGTTTATATGATGCAGTGCCCTATGCACCATTGGGGGGATTTAAACATAATACTTATGGATATTTTTCTTACATAAACAATACCGTTAACTCTATCATTAACACTTTTTTAGTTTGTTTAAATACCTTAAACATGTGAGTTCTTTCTTAATTTCATCAAAACATTTTGCAGTAAAATTCATTTTGCGTAGAGTTGTGAGATACAGGTGGGTATCGAAAAACTACACACACACACATACATATAAATATATATTTATATTTATATATTTATATATATATATATATATATATATATATATATATATATATATATATATATATATATATATATATATATATATATATATATATATATATATATATATTTACATAGAGTATATTCAAATTATAAACATATATACATACAAACATATAAACACACACATTTTCCCGGTATAAAATTAACTCAGGGGAAAAATGCTACAAAGCATATTTTAGAAACCATAGCTGAAGTGATCCTCTACTGATTATGTACTCGTAAACTTTAGGTCATTGTAATTTTACATTGTATGTAACATAAGGATAACGACAAGGACGGTTCAATTTGTCAGAGTAAAGAAACAAACTATGCCTTAATTAGAATGCCTTCAACCTAATCCCATTAAGTGCAAAGCTCTACAGTTTATAATGCGGCACTGAAAACCCTGCTTCACCTTAATTCCAATTGAATTACCAAGGTAATTGTTTGATTCGGAGTCGTAATAAATTAAGTGACTGTTTTCCCAAAAGTTTGAGGGTCACATGAAATAAGGAACAAGCTTCTGTGACAAATGGCAAAATTAGATATCCATATTTTTCTTCATCTGTTGAGATTTCATAATGTTTAAATAACCCCTAAGCGGAGGAACTCTGATTCGTAAACTAGAATTTGGACACATTCAAAATTGTTAGTTAATATATGGTTGATCAAAATGACATAAATATAGACATTAAAAAGATGTTTTTTATTCATTACGACACAATAATAATACCATTTGAGAAATGTTTTTTTAATTTGTTTTATAAATATCTAATAATATATTTTTTTAAATGCAAACAAACATTTTTATTGCTCTTTTTTACGAAAAAATACGTTTTATTGATGCAGTAAACTAGAAGTGCTACGCTTTGCGCCAACGTAGATGTGCGCTTATATTAAATTTATTTTAAGTATTATTTTAATGTTCTTCACGGCGAGTTTCACCGAATTTTATTGAAGAAATATCTCTTAAGTGTCACCCGAAAATTTTAGGGTTGGAGCTCTAGTAACGTGTAAATAATTCATGTGTTTCCCATAGTAAAAATCTTATGTCCTTTATTTTATGTAAAGTGTTAACTCTTAGTTCCCTCAGTAAACAGGAGCAGTCTTCTCCTTTGAAGAGGTAGTACCTTAAAATCTCACTTTGTTTTATTGAAAATTGTTCTTATTTATATTTCAACAGATAAAATGAAAACATTTTGAGTGTGTCCAAAGACTTGATCACAAATCTGAATTATCTCCAATTACGGGAGTTTTTTTTTCAAATTATTTTTTGAGATCTTAACAAAGATTAAGAAAAATATGGAAGTCCACGTAAATGCTAAGACTACATCTATGTTGAGATGTTAAAAAATAATATGAAAGATCCAATGAAGTTATTGGGATGGTAATGTAGAATATAGAAGTCGATATATTTATAGAGCTCACGATGTGTCATTGGCTAATTTAAGTTATCACTTAATTATTTATTTCTACTATATATTTCAAAAAGAAAAACTGTCCGCCTCCGTAGTGTAATGGTCAGCACGCTCGGCTACCATTCTGGAGGATCCGGGTTCGATTCCCAGGAGGGGTAAAATAAATATGAGTGATTTTTTCACTGTAATATTTATTCAATATTACCCTGGACTGGTACCTGAAGCGGAGGGCTGATCAACTTTCCTTCATGTGTAAAAGATCAAGATAACACTGAGTTTATATGACGCAGTGCCCTATGCACCATTGGGGCGCGGATAAGGGTTTTATTATTATTATACATTTACGATTCAAAAAATAATAGAAGCAAATAATAATTGTCGGTGTAACAAGAATTTGAACAGTCAAGTTATTGATCATCATTAAGTATCGTAATATAAAGGGTAAACATAAATATATTTACATTTCGAGTGTGTCCAAGTACTTGTTCACAAATTATGGATTATTTCCAATTACAGGAGTAATTTTCATATTATTTTTTGACATGTCATCGAAGATGAAGAAGAATATATATTCTTCGCCATCTTTGATGAGATAAACTGTAAAACCTGTAAAACTAAAAATTGCATTTTGTTCCAACAGGTGGCAGCCAAGGTTCCGTGCCTACGAGGGTGCTTAGGGCAGGCCGCCCAAAGGGCTGCTAGAGCGGATCTACACAACGGAGTTTCAGGTGAGATATTTTATAGTATAAAATAAGTCTAGTACTTTTACTGTCAAAATGTATATTAGAAAAAATTATACAATGAAACAATAAATTAAGATATAACTTTGACGTTACGGCTGTTTGAACAATGTGGGCAAACAAACGTAGGTATTTTATAAAATATATATGTCACTGTTAAGGACAAATATTCATTATATCGCAAATTTATTTTAGCTGAATCCAGATAAAATTTTTAGTAAATGATTTTTTTCTAAAACATCGTTTTGCATTGCAAAAATAAGTTTTTCTTCGAACTCTGATAACATGGTTTTGAAAAGAAAAGGGTTATTGAAAAGTAAGGAGTTAAAAAAATATATAAATATTTTTTCCATGTATCTTATATACTTGTTTTTTAATTGAGCGTAGCACACGACCTGCCATAAGCGTAGCTGAACGCTTTCTGATTTGAACGCTTGAGACAAGCTTGAGATATAAGCCTTAATATATTCTTTAATAGTGTGAAATATCTCTTTTTTTCTCTTATGTATTGTTTTAGAGTGATTCAACACAATTTTTTTTTCTGATACTTAAACATTGTCTGCCTCCGTAGTGTAATGGTCAGCACGCTCGGCTACCGTCCTGGAGGTCCCGGGTTTGATTCCTAGGGAGGGTCATGTGTAAACGATCAAGATAACACTGCGTTATATGACGCAGTGCCCTATGCACCATTGGGGTACGGATAAGGGTAACAAGGGTTTTAAATAGTCTTCTTACCAAAATCACTGGATTGCATCGAGGCGGTGTTATTTTAATTGCAATTTGAGTGAAAGCGAGGTCTGTCATTAAGTACTTCACAGGTACATATCTGGTATTATTTTGAAACACATAATATAATTTAGACCCCCGGGAATCGTTCCGGAACCTCGAGCATGATAGACAAATGAGCTAACGGCAGTTGAGGTTACGTTGAGTTTGAGTTGTGGTTTTATATTTAAATCTAAGGGACCTGTAGGTGACATTGTGGTTGGGATTAAAACTTTTTGTGCGATGAAAAGCATCACCTTTTCATACCTGGATTTTGGCTCACCTACCACTTAGGTTCAGCTTAATATTATACTTCATATCATAATAGGATATTACATCCCCTCATTTAATAACTGGTTGGAATTTAATTATAAAGTTTTGGGTGTTTATTCAAAGAACATTAAATTTCCAAGGGTTGCGTGTAAAATTATACTAAAAAATAAACCAAATTAAATGAAATTGTATCCTTTTCTGTGTAAAGATCAAATAAGTGTACAATTACGTTATCATTTAAAGGATTTTAAAATTATATATTATGGGTTTATTAATTTTAAATAAAGCATCTATTGTTTTTTGATGAAAAAAGATAACAGTCGCAGTGTCCTAGGACCTAGGAGCTGGAATTTTGCTGGCTTAATTGGTCACTTAATATATTTGTGTAACATATTTCGAATATTGAAAGAATTAACTTTGTGGATCATTGTGATATATTTTGGAGAAATAAAATACTTTATTTTTTGATCCACTCTCATTTTTTTTTAAACCAACTCGTTTCGGTAACAACTTGTTGCTCGTAAAACAAACCCTGAAGAGGGCAACAGTTCATTGCCGAAACTAGTTGGTTTATAATAAAAATATGCGTGGATCAAAAAACTAATTATTTTATTTCTCCATAGTATACTTGTGTAACCTTCACCGTTTGGCCTGTTATTGAATGTATATATTGCAATATAAAAAAAGAATATGTAATGTATGTATATGCGCTGTTGTCGAATTCCTTTCGTATTCCTCTAATTTGATCGTTAATTAAAGAAGTGCAAGGTGTAAGTCAAGAATCGTTTCGAGAACATGTGTAGTTCTTGAAACTAGTCGTGTTTACATTAGTAAACTCAAAAGTGCGTTTATTCATTTATATAAAATTTTACAACTTTCTCAACAAGTTATTAAAAAAGTGAACACTTTTTATTTATTGTTTTGGCATTAACTTTGTGGTAAGAAATGTTACAATGATTAAAGAAAACACTTATTATATTATAATAATTATTATATAAGCTCAAGTGGTAAAAAACAAGTGTTTTCTTTCAGTAAACAATTTTTAAATTTGTTTTAATTATCATGTTTAACATTCAGCAACATCAACGTTTCAAAACATTCAACTGTATTTTTCGATATTTTGAATTTTTACATAATTTTTGCAACATCTAAAGAATTTTAGAAAAAGTAAAATTTGGGAGCAATTTCTCTGAAATTATTTTGTATTCTTATGTTGTTTCAATAATCTCATAATCTGTGAGTGAAAAATTTCAATGGTTACATTTATGCAATTATACGTATGTGGAAGTGAAATCAAATTAAATTCTACTGCAAGACGTTTCTTAGACGGTTTGCAGAAATGTAATATGTGCAAACAAATGGCTTAGGGAATATATAATGCTCCACCGAACACCACTGCGAAATACATCATTAAATATATATGGGAATTGGTGAGATAAATAATTATTTCGTACATTTGCTAAGTTGGTAATGAAATCTTATGTGAGGATGTTAAAATAATCAATCTTTGTTAATAAAACTAATAAAACTCAAGTGGTATGAAAACAAGTGTTTTCTTAATCATTGTAACAAGTCTTACCACAATGTTAATGCCGAAGCAATAAATAAAAAATCTTTGTCAATATGAATCACTGAGTAATCTTGAAAATAGTTGATAAATTACCCTTGATATTTTTTATCTGCCTATAGCTAGAGTAGTAAGGTAAATAAAAGTCGATCAGGGCAGTGGCGTGTACAGAATTTTAATAAGGGTGAGCAGCAGAGGTGGGTTGTAAGGTAAGGTAGGCAGTTCTTATCAAGATAGGGTAAGCTCTATGTACATTGTGCTTATATGTAACGCACTCCCCTGGACCAAGAAGTTTTTCTATAAGCTACACATTGCATACTTAGATCACTATTTTTTCCAAATCTCATTAATCTCAGCACCCTTGAGATGTAGTATTTTACGAAAATGGCGCTATATAATTATTTTCAAAATTACTATTTTTTATGATTGTTATGTAAAGTTACATATATCAATCGTATCAGTTAGTATTTAAAAAAAATATTTCTTCATTTTTCGTTTTAAATATCTCATGATATTGATAAATCGTTTTTTTTCAAAGCAATAAATTATTTTTGACATTATTAGGATGAAAACGTAAAATGATTAATAAGTAATCCCTGATTTAAACAGTTTTTCATTACATTTAGTTGTTCAGTAAGGAAATAAGAAAAACAATAATTTTAATATCTACAAAAAAAACAACTATTCAGATCTAAAGACTTTAAAACTAATTACTTTTTCTAATGTTTAAATTGTTCTAGTTTTTGTCCTTAACTTTGGAGATACAAAGATGGCATTAAAAAAAGATCATAAAAAATGAAATCTGTAAACATATTTTAATTCCTTTCTTTATCGTACCAGGAGAGTTGAAACAGTAAATGCGAAAAAAATAATTTCGTGTTTTTAAATAATTTAAGCAATCAAGAGAATATTCAGAGCGGGTGAAAATCAATTCGTTAATATTTTATGTAGGCAGATTATCTGCAATACCCGTAGTCGATATTTTCGGCACGTCAACAAAAGTTAGAGGCCTGTTAAAATCACTCGAGCACCCCAATAAAATGGTTGGAATTTATAAATTACATAGGGTAGACTACCAAAGATATATAGTAATGGTGTGATTCCTTTCACGTGGCAGACGCACCTCTTTATGAACGAACATCTGTATTTTGGTCAATGATGCATATAAAACAATAGCCAAAAATATGTAACAATATATATTTTCCAAAAACTATTAAAAAAACACTAATAATTTATTTTTTACCACCCTTTATACTTTATTTTTATGGCACTTTTCACCAACTGGTTTTGACATGATCCTTGTATCTTTAGGGATGGACATGTACTCCAGGGGTAGATATGTATCTATTTATTTTTCCATATATCACTGGCTGAGGTTTTGCTGTTTTTTATATAGATTAAATGCATTTTTCTACTGACCCATCCTCCCAACATTGCCAAGTATTTTCAAACAATAACTTGTTGAACAATCAAAAATTCCTTCAATAAGTAGTGCGGTCAACACTCGCGGCTGCCATTATTTTGGAATCCCACCACAGGAGCACAAGAGTGCTCGGTTACCCGAAAAAGCGACATCTTCCGAGGGCTACTATGAAACGAAGCATAACTTAGATTCCAGACCGAAATCTGAAGTGTACCAAAGAAAGTCATTAATTTCGACTGGTAAAAGAAGCAAAAAGGTATGTGAGCATCCTTATAAGGAAAAGGTAGTATGGGATGTTTTTGAAAGCAATTTGGGTACTAAGAAAGAAAAGAGTAACCAATGAAAGAGGGAATTTACGGAATAAAAGGGGCTCGTTCGGGAACCTATGTACTCCCTTGTTTAAAATGGAGTGTTATAAAATTTATTTTAGTCATACATACATGTCGCTCACTCCTTTCAACAAAGTCATTTATCAAAAAACTTGATTTTTCAGGAGATCGTTTTTAAAGTTTAAAAAATAAAATAAAAAGTATTAAAAAATTAAAAGTTGTAACTTTTTACTGCGCAACAGATCTTTTAAGGTAAAACTTGAATGTTTTTGCTTCATTTAAATAAAATTATTAAACAACACCTGTTCTTCAAAATGCTAAAAACAACACTTTCTGCCCTGTAGCGGGTAAATATTTAATTAAAAATGTGCCGCTTTTGCTAGGATATAGTACATTTTCTGGGCATTCTGAAAGTATGCAAAACTGAAAATTTACGATTTTTGATATATGACGTTGTTGAAAGGAGTGAGCGATGTGTATAAATTATTGAATCTTTAACTAAGTGTGATTTTTTAGAAATGTGTAATGGTAGATCTTCTAATTTTCTAACGAAACCAGAGGGTTGTCAAAGTGAAAAGTATTGACATCGACACAAATACTGAGATATATATTTTAGTAAGTATGTGGCAAGATCATCAGTGAAGTATAGTTTAATCGCGGACGTTTTTTTGTTGTATTATTAAAAATATAAAAAATTAGGTTTTCAGATGATTTTTGCTCTACTATTGAAAACTTTGAACGTCACGCTGCTTTTCGTCCTAGAAAATTGTGCGTGAAATACAATTGAATGTTTAATATTGTTGATGAAAATAACGAAAAATTAATATTACGAAAGTTTAATAAATAAAAATATTTATTTATATTGTAGATAAATTATCTGGTCAAATTATAAGCTTAAATATTTTTTTTTTCTCATGTATGTGATTATAATCAAGGATTCGGACCTAACATACTAATTAAAGAGTTTCTGCTCAGTAAAAAGCTTTTTTTTGAGAATAATGTTTCAAAATTGGTTCATATTTATAAAACTTGAAAGAATTTGAGCAGTGTGGTTGTCAATAATGGGTAGAATTGGTGAATGTTACACGTGTGTAAAGTGATCACTTAAACCAGCCTATGACGGTCGTCAGCCCCGTAAATGCCCAGACTTCCATATTCTTCTTCATCTTTGATGAGATGTCAAAAAATAAGATTAGATTATTATATAAAATATTCATCATATAGGGATAAAAGCCAAGAACGAAAACAGAACAATACGAATTTATATATATATATATATATATATATATATATATATATATATATATATATATATATATATATATATATGTGTATATATATATATATATATATATATATATATATATATATAAATATACATATATATATATATATATATATATATATATATATATATATATATATATATATATATATATATATATATATATATATATATATATATATATATATATATATATATATATATATATATATATATATATATATATATATATATATATATATATATATATATATATATATATATATATATATATATATATATATATATATATATATATATATATATATATATATATATATATATATATATATATATATATATATATATATATATATATATATATATATATATATATATATATATATATATATATATATATATATATATATATATATATATATATATATATATATATATATATATATATAATGATTGTTATGTGATTATGCACCATTTTAATAGTATTTCTCCTGTAAAGAGTTTGGTTATTAGTTATTTAACGTATTTCACAAGGGCCTTTGACGGTTTTATTAAAAATCTAATTATTCCACTTTACTGGAAGCAGGGTGGTTCTATGTAACCACTTAATTAATACGATACGTTAGGGAAGGTTTATGTCTTATGTCATAACAGGCTAATTACATTAACGTTTCATATATGATACAAGGAATAGTGCAAACAAAATGCTTACCAAATTTATTTATTATCATTTATGACTCTTTTGTAAATTTCTCTGTGTATAAAATATATGCGAAGTACGCCTCCGTAGTGTGATGGTCAGCATTCACGGCTACCATTCTGTAGGTCCTGGGTTCGATTTCCAGGGGGGGTCGAATAAATAGATGTGATTTTTTCACTGTAATATTTATTGAATATTACCCTGGACTGATCGGAGGAAGCGGAAGGCTGATCACCTTTCCTTTATGTGTAAACGATCAAGATAACACTGCGTTCATATGAAGCAGTGCCCTATGCACTATTGGGGTGTGGATAAGGGTCTTATTATTATATATTATATAAAATATATATAATATGTATGGCATAAATGTACATACATATTGACCATCGACCTACATATGGATATGAAAATTTCCTACGAATTACTTGTTTTATTTTATTTTATTGTGACTTAAATATTGAAGAAATAAATACAAAATAGGTACAAGAAATCAAAAATGATATTTATTTGTGTTTTTATTATTTAAAATATCAATTTCAAACTATTTCTGTGTGCCAAAGAGGCTTATAATTAAAAATAGGTATCAAATTGTGGTAGAGTGTGTTCGAACCTAGAAACACTGTCTAGAAAGTCTACGACACTAACCATGGGACCACAATCCGATACATCGCTCACTCCTTTCAAGAACGTCATAAATCAAAATACTTGATTTTTCAGGAGAACGTTTTTAACGTTTAAAAATATAATACAATGTATTAAAAATAAATATCAAGCCACTTACTGAACTTTTAAGTGTGCAACAGACTTTTTAGGTAAAACCTGAAGGTTTTTTCTCCATTTGAAAAATATTTAGTTTATTTAAAAAAAAATAATTAAACAATACCTTTTTTCAAAATGCAAAAACAACACTTTCTACCCTGTAGCGGGTAAATATTAACTTAAAAATATGCCTCTTTTGCTGGGATATAGTATATTTTTTGGGCATTCCGAAAATATGCACAACTGAAAATTGACGATTTTTGATTTTTAACCTTCTTGAAAGGAGTGAGCGATATGTGTTATATTCGATTAATAAAGTGTATTAAATATTTAGAAATAATAAGTTGTGGAAATTAACTTCATACATTGAATTGAATTTTATGGTATAATTTATGCGTTGAATACCTTTCCGATAATGTTCTTTAACATACTACAATTTCCGAGTACATATGAAGTACTGACTTCTAAATTACCCCTTCGTTTTATTAGATATCTATCATCTTGTAATGCCCACTATCGGCTTTATCTAGGTCTATGGCTCCATCTCTCTTTGTACGAATAATCCTTTCAAGTAAAGTACAACCTCTCTCTTTGATCTCATCATATCCTGGTAGTGTATGTAGAAAGTAGGTATTAAGTGCACTCGAGAGAAGAGACACGCTATACAATTTATACGGAGCGCCATTAATGCCTGTATCTAAGGAATCTGGACCGTAATCAATCATTTACGATATTGAGATTCGGCTTACGAGAAAATTTCTAAAACAGCCTGCCATCTTATCGCTTAGCTAATTTGACTTTGATGTCTTTGATGTGTAAGAATTAATAAAAAAACGTATGAAAAATGTAGTTTATGAGGATAAATGGATTAAAAAATCGAATTAATATTAAAAAAACAGTATTTTTGGTCGAGTTTGTGTAGCTGACTTTTCGTTATGATTAAATAATGTTCAAATGCTACACATCTGTATTTCAAAATATAATCCATGGAATAAAAAGTATAAAACATATCGTGGGTATACTGGCAAAAAACGTTAACTCTAAAATCCCTGTTTGAGTAATCCCTGTTATTTAAAGCTTTAAGCCTGAATTAAGCCGCTATCAAACATAAAGTTGAATTTATTTCTAAAATCACATAAATATGACATTTTAAACTACTTTTTACTACTTTTGTGTGTTTTGACAGTTTAAAGAACGTTATAATTTGTATCATCAATTCAAATTAGCATATTTTCAAAGTTTTATTATCATGATATTTACCGTTAAAAAGCATGTTTTTAAATCCCTAGTCATGTTACAAATATTAAGTAAAAAAAACACAAAAACTATGATTCGTATATTTTTTGGTACATTTAATCCTTAGTTATTTCCAAATTAGTAAAATAAACACCACAGAAGAGTAACGACTGTTTGTGGATTTTTTAAAAATATTTTCACATAGGTAAGAATGTCAAAAACAAACTTTGAATTTATCACCGAAATCTAAAGTGATAAATGCGTTTTAAAACCGCCCTGAAAGAGTGTAGTGGATTTAAAAATATTCAAATTTAATTTCAAACGAACATGATATCCATTTTTTTTCATTCTGCAAAATACAACACAAAATCACTGACTGATCCACCCCTGAGTCGTTCCATGGCCACTTATTATCAACATAGTTGACATACACAAGGACAGTTCCGTTTTTTCACATCCTCTTCTACTCTCCTCATATCAATGGTGCATATGGCACTGAATACAATTTATTATTTAGTATACGAAAACAAGGATAATAAAAATAAATTAGCAAAAATACAACTTGTATACATGTATTTTGACCTCTCAAGGAATCGAATTCGGAACCTCCAGTATTGTAGAAAATGTGCTTACCTCTTGATTATGTAGCCGGACATTTTTTATTTAACCAAATGTACATAATTGTAAAAAAATACCTAAGGAGTATGTTTCTAAATTTTTTTTTTTTTTAATTTGACATCTCAACATCTATGAAGATGAACATGGAGGTCTGGGTATTTACAGGGCTTATGACCTGTCAACGGCTGTTTAAGTAATGATCTCTTTACATGCGTGCAACATATTCAACCCACGATTGACAACAATAGACCAGATTTGTGAACAGTATTTGAACGCACAAAAAATGTTGTGAACTTTTTATTTTCGATAAACTGCTTAAATTTGACCATAAAAGAAAAATAATGTGATTTTTGGAGTTCATATTTCATTAAGTATAAACCAATATGTCAATCCGCATATTTAAATATTTTTTACCCGATAGGGGAGAGTGCCCATGGATGGGACGTTTTTGATTTTGCCTCTCTAGTTCTTCTCTGTAAAATAAATCACAAAAAGTAAACGTGGTTTCTCTTTATTCAATCTTTTAGCTACAAATATGCCATACTTTGTTTTCTAAAAAAATTAACCTAACTGCCTGAAAAATCGATTTCAAATAATGTCCTAAAATGTCCCATTCATAAACACCCTCCCATGAGAGGGACACCAGTATACCATGAATGGGACATTAATTAAAATGATAGATTGATGGAATAATTATATTTTAAAACAAAAATCATCTGTAGACACTTTCGTATAATACGTAGACACATGTAAAAGAAATTTTATTAAACATTTTTGCAACATTTTTGGCAAAAAAAGTTCAGATATCTTAATATTCCACAATTTTCATGGGCCACGAAATTTACATTTAAGCCATTGCATAAAACTATATTGATATTTTCCTTCACATATGTGACACTTATTATCCTCCTTTCCTTTTGTTTTTGTCAGTGATACACCTTCCATTTCAACTGATTTATCTGAACTGATCTCTGTCATCACTCATTGAAATATTTTGTTGAAAACTGAGTTTTTTAAAACTCTTTTAGCGTTAGGCTTATTTTTTGGTCTATCTATAGGTTTTCATTTTCCATTCTTCAATAATTGTATTTTTAAAAACTTGTCCTTTTCTGAAGTGTCAGATATTATACTTGATTTCCCCTTACTATTTCTGTACTGTAGAACATATTCTTCCCTCTGAATTTAAATACATGGAAAGTATTTCTTCTCGCTTCAGACTAAACTGACTAACTAAAAAAACTAACTTACGATCACGCCGCTTCCCCGCAGGGATAGGTAGAAAGAATAGAACGCCACACCACTCTGTCTTTGCAAACATTCTTTTCGCCTCTTCCACGTTCATGCATCTCCTCATACATACCCGCCGATTGTTAAGATTCCTAACCTGACCACTTTCAACTATTTGGCTTACCTGATCGTGCCATGTTTTTTTCGGTCTTCCTCTGCTCCTTTTTCCAATAACATTCGCCTAGTAAATTTGTTTAACCGTTCTAACCTCAGTCATTCGTTCTACGTGTCCAAACCATCTCAACACATTTTTCTTAATTTTATCGATTATGCTTATCTCAGCTTTGCATTCCTTCCTTATTTCACTATTCGAACATCTATCATACATCGTTTTGTCGCACATTCTTCTGAGAGATCGCATTTCGACTGCATTCAGTCTACTTTCATCCTTATTTTGCCAACTCCATGTTTCACTTCCATACATTAGAGTTAGAACCAGGACTCCGTTATGCACTGCCAGTTTAGCTTCCGCTGATAGGCTCTTTTATTTCCTATCAGCCTTTGCTTGTTTGACATGTCTATAAAGAGAAGATTTTTATTTGCATATGTCTTTGCAACCGACCTAATATTTTGCTTTTATTTAAAACCTCTTCTACAGCAGCTTCAATTAGAACGTTGGTGATTGATGGTTGGTGAACGATGGCGTGTTTTTGGCATTATAACCTAAAAACAATATAATGCTTACAATGCGTGTAATACAAACGAGTACAAACGATTTTTAATATAAATTAAAAGTATTCGCCATGAATGGGACAATTTCCCCTTGAGTGGGACCGTCCCATTCATGATCACTGCGTGCGTCCCATTCAAGGAAATGCGTGATTTTTAGAAAAATAGATAAAACGATACATTTATACTAAAGTAAATTTGATGAAACATACTTTATAATATCCTGAGAGAACCAACTTAAATAATTGTATATATCAATTGCAGCACTCATCAAAACCTATATGTACAAACAAAATCAAATTGCAGTATATAATTTACTTTTTGACGCAAAAAAATTGTAACACGTCTTACTCGCTTCACTGTCAGTCGAGAACTGAGGTTTAAGGATTAATCTGTCTAATATCGTAGCGTTCATGTTGGGTAATTTTTAATTTTTTTTTGTAACAACAGTTTGGGCTGGAGGACGATTGTCCCATTCATCCTCTGTCCCACTCATGGGCACTCTCCCCTACGTAGAAATCTTTCATACAATGGGGTAAAAAAATGCAATTTTAAAACGATAAAAATATGTAAATTCACGATAAAAAGGCAGAGATTCTATGAATTTTCCTTACCCTTTTACGGTACACTTACTTAAAATAAATTTCACTACGAAAATAGATTTTTTTAAATAAAGGGTTATTCTGATATTGAGATTATATTTGCAATAATATTATACTTCAATTCGAAGGATGGGTAAATACCGCATACTTTTTCGTGAATGAGTAATTGTGAAATTAAATTTCTAAATACTGCAAAATGTGTTTTTTTTTTAAACAGAAGCAACAAAAAATTGTTTTTCTTTCAATGTATTATGCTTGCAAAAAGGTACATGTAATACGAAAAATTGTATCGTACGAATTAGAGAAATGCTTTTTTTTAATAGTAGGGTTTGGCACCCAGTTTTAGTTTTTTTATTTAATAAAAATTATGAAGAAAGACCTGTAAACATATTGGTGTAACTGTATAGTTTTAAGTTTTCTACTTTTTGGATATTTTTTTTTCTTCACATATTTTTTATTAAAAATTATAAAATAACCTTTTTCGGATAATACAAATTTGTCTACATCTCTTATTGTAAAGTGTTGTCATGTGTTAAAATCAGCATAATAATTATGTAAGGTGGTTAATTAACAAAATTGTACTGATTAGGTGGTTTTCACTATTTATAGTACTTATTGATATTTATAGTAATTATTCACTTATACGTCATTATACTGTGTATTGAATAGTATTGAATACTGTATTTTAATGATATAGGAACTCCGCAGATTTTAAAAAAGAGTAAATTAATACTTAAATTTATTGGGAACATCTTTTATCTTTCAACAATAAATCATTAAAAATGATTAACCTACAGTTTTTCGATAAATCCAAATAAACGTGTCACATCAACAGGTGTGTCATTTAGCTGTTGATCTCGTGACTTTGTGTGTCATGTCTACATTTGACCTGATGATGGAATGGTTGTTCCGAAAACGAAAGTCGTGAAGTTGTGTTTTAAAGTGATATTAAACAATGTGAACGAGGAATGATAGGGAAATTGTTATATTACCATACCACAAAGCTGACAATGCTCATAATATATTGAATTATATTCACCACGTACTTAAGGCTTTTCGACTCAAACTTTATCGACTGCCGGAATTTTTTTTGCGTAATATGTTATACAGGGTGGCGCAATATTAATCACCATATCGGAAGACGTTATATACAATTTTGTTTTTGAAGAATTTTTTTTACTAAATAAAAAAAAAAGATTTTGAGTGATGAAAATCTTTATTTGGACCATTACAATTTTTTTCTGTTTAGTGGAGAAGGTGATATCCGTCAAGTGGCTGCCGCCCGTGTTGATATAAACTTGTGCCCGTTTTGTTTAATGCAGCTGTCTTTTTCGCAAATATGATGATATACGACCCCGTTTGCAAACATTATAGGATCATTCGATGGGGTGATTAATTTTGTGCCACCCAGTAGTAAAACGCCTTGAAAGTTTTTCTGTTGAGGTTTTTGAATTTCTGATGACGTAAGTTTCCTTTTGTTCCCAGGTATCAACATGACCGAGACCTCTCTCCATCGTGTCAACACTTGCACCACATACATCAGCGTGAGAAGACGCGCAGTCAGATGTTCCTGTTCCCCTTCGCTGAAAGTTCCCGCGTCTCCAAACTGTTCTCCTCGCAGCAACTGTTCGAGAAGTACCTGTTCATCGTCCGTGTCCCCTTCGAAGACCTCCAGGAACTCCGTCACAGAGTGCGCTCATACCAGGACATCATGCCCCGCGAGCTGTGCATCAGAGAATTGCATCAACAGACGAAAGAACTCTTCGACGACATTTCTCCCGATACCTGAGTCGTGTGACCCTAATTCAGACTGCGCCGAGCGACGAAGCAGCCGGTCTTCGCTTTCTCCGAATTCTTGCATTCAGGAGTCATCCGCCCATGCTAAAGGAAGGTGTCACTCTATCAGCCCTAATAGGAACTGTGGATCCACGAGGAACGGAGGCATCGGAGGGCAGAGAGATAAAGGAAGTCCTGTACGAGCGGCGAGTCTTTTAACCCCTCACGGAACCATTAGTTCGTCAGATAAAAGACACGTCAAGTATATGGAAGACCAACTTTAGGTTAATAAATAAATTATAATAAAAAATAAAGTATAAACTACGTAATCGATTGAAGTTGGCGTTCCATCGTTGGCGATTCATCATCAAATATAAAGCACGAAGAATCGAAGTTATACTTATTTTAGGGCAATTCTCCACTATCCGGAATTCCGTGTAATTTTACCGTCCGGCACGTCAGTTAGCGTTTTAAAATGACGATTGGCTTGTATTGGCTTGTGATTTTGTCCATCTTTCTTCGGATCGGAGATCTTGATCGGTGCGTTGCGCGTAAATTTGATCATTTTTTGACATCTCATCAAGATGAAGAAAAATATGGAAGTCTGGGCATTTACGGGGCTGACGACCGTCATAGGCTGGTTTAAGTGATCACTTTACACACGTGTAACATTTACCAATTCTACCCATTGTTGACAACCACACTACTCAAATTCTTGGAAGTAATTTTTGTAATTGGAGATAATCCAGAATTTGTGAACAAGCATTTGGACACACTCAAAATGTTGTAAATAAATTCGATCACGCTAAACTGTCGTAGTCGTTTTCATTTTTCAAAACCGGACTGCCGGACGGTGAAATCCCGTGTAGTGGACAAACGCCCTTAGTCTACCATACATGATTTTATAATACAATTTTATTTGTCCACCAATAATTTATTTAGATAACAGAACCATTACATAAAACAAGAAAATATATAAGAAGCATAAAATTCTTTTTTTCATTGTTTTTAAGGACCTAATTCAAATATTTATTGAGATATTCTATTTTTCTTATACGTAGGCTGTTATTTCTCATATGTCACAAAAATAAATGTTTCAAAAACTTACAAAAATTTTTAAGTAATTTAATTTTTAATTTTAAAAAGTTTGATTTTGAAAAATATATTTATTTTCATTATGGAAATCGGAGGCAAAAACCAGCATATTCATATCTTTCTTTCATGCTTTAAGTGTTTATTTGGTATATGCAAATAATCCCACATACCGAATATAAAATAAACACCTGATTCAACAATAATAAGAATACCCTGCCTACCTCAGAACAGGTATCTCCAAATACCTAGTGAGGATAGAGAAAAAAAAAAAAAAAAAAAAAAAAAAAACAAAACAAAACTGATTTCATCAAAACTGAATCATAAAGAAGGTATACTTATTTCAATTAATTTATAATATACTTACTTAATATATAATGTCTTTTAAGCATAAAAATAAAATACTTTTATAAAACCTCTTTTGAGTTCGTATGCGGATAAGGGTTAGAAGAAGAAGAATTATACGAATGCAAGGTCCTGAGAAATATTTTCAATCACGTAGAGATGGAGTACAGGGTGAAGGACATTAATGTTACGTATAAAAGGAAATGAATGAGATATAGTAGGTAGGAAAAAGAGAATACTGTAATAAATATGGTACTGGTAGTTGCATATTCGTACTTGCACTAACTAGTGAAACTTACACACTATTTACAAGTCCCTAGAAGTCAATAATAATAATAATACTCATATGATACCCGCAAAGCATCTGTTCGTAGAGGCTTGACTGCGGGTAGGATTGTAATATAAGCTTAAGGGAGAAATATGTGAAAAATATATTGCAAATACTCAGACCAATTGAGTATTTCTCAAATACACTTTCTAATTGGTGCGAATCAAACCTACGACGCCAGTTTTTCAGTCGAGGGTCTACCCAACTGTGCCACATCGCCTATCTTGTTGTAAATTAGGTTTTATAAATTGTTTTTTTATCTTTAAGATTAACTTTTTTTCATTTGGTTGTGATAAAAACATTTTACTCAAATTTATTTAACAATAAAATCTACCGAAAACGATTTTCATCATGTATAATTTTGAAGCGATTCCTTCACAACTTTACTAAAGCATTCTTTGCATTTTTTGACATATTAAAATAGATTTTGTGAGCAATTTAACAGAACTTTCCGTTTGAGCAAGTTTAAGTATTGTTTTCGATAAATATTAGTAAGGAAAGTGCCAAAGGTTTTTTTGTTAATTTTGTTTATTTATGTATTAATGTAAATGCTTTATTTGAATTGACGTTTTAATTTTTTTGTGATAGTAAAATGATATTTTTTTCTCTCATTCCTTGTAAAAATGTATATAAAAAAATCACCAACTCTAAATAACTCAATCATTGTAATTAATATACTAAACATATTAATTCAAGATATTGTATGTATATATTATAATATTTTATTGAAATCATAATCAATGTATGTAGGTACAGACTGCGCATAATAGTCAGTTCGAGAAGATAAATGTTTTTTTTTAGGTAATGCCAGGTTAATATCAATTAAAAATCTTTTCTATGAATAATTTTTATGTAATTATAAACACCCTCTATTAACTTATTTCTTTGAGCAGTTTTTTAGATATTTCTACCGTTATTTCAATTGAAAAACATAAGAATATCGCTGGATTTATTATTATTACAGTGAAGAAGATTTTGAAGATTGACTGTGAGGGTGAGATGATTTTGCGGTGCAGGTTATATAGAGTATATTATAAAAATTACATTTAAGTATGTTAATAAGAAATCGTAAAGGAAGAACTATATTTAAATCTGAATTTATTTATTGAAAACTGTATAATTATTGTACTATAATTCATTGAAATAAAAAGAAATATCTGTGATGTAAAACATGTTGTTTTATTTAAAAAAAATATTTTTTTAAACAATTTTTAAGCAAAATACCTATATAAGAGGATGTATTTAAAAGGAATAATTATATTATACAATATGGTTTGTAAAGGTTTATGAATACATTACATTTTATACCAATATATAATGCTTATACTAAATTAGAAACAGTTTTTATTGCAAATATCTTTAAAATCTATGTTTTAATCGTGTGAGATAGATAATATTATTGACCTTATATTTAATAATATTATGAGATACTTTATATATAATAATATGAGATACCTTAGTAGTTTTATTGCATGGACATATATGTAGGTACCTATTTCTATAAATCAATATGCTTGACTCCTTCAAAGCATATCTAAGGGCAGTTGGTAAGGAGCCGAGGAGTAGAAAGGAAGTAAGAAGCGGCGGAACATCACTAACTGGATAGATCTTAAAGGGGGTAAGCTGTTCCACACCCCTAGGTAAACGCCAAGATAAACGCCTATGGTACATCTGAATACGATCACGTCCAAAGAAGAATATTAATCAAATAAAATAATCCTTTATACTTAAAGGCTAGTATTAATTTATTAAAAGGATCGCCAGGATTAAGTAATTTATTACCGAAACAAAATATCCAAAATTTGTAAAATGTCTACAAAGAGCAGTCTTCATCCTCACCCTTAGGTTTATTAAATGTATGTAATAATCGCTTTAATTTACTGAGGTAACAATTGGATAATATTTATTAAATTTTTAATGAGGTTCAGGTAAAATAAACAAAATTAATTGTTTACAAACCAAAATTAATTAATTTCCAATGTTTGTTTTCTGTTTATATATATATACTCACTCGTACATCTAAGTTATTAAAAAATTAATGAGTTAGAAATATTGCATAGGCTATTTGATATCGTTAATGATTTTGGTATTTGTGTAAGTTGTAACACCAATTACTGAATTTATTATATTTTAGTTTTAAATAATCAACATTTCAAATCATAATTCAGTAAAATGGGAGATGAGGGTAGGTACTATTGGAAAATCGTAGGCTATACACACACACACACACACACACATATATATATATTTATATATATACACACATATATATTTATATATATATATGTATATATATATATATATATATATATATATATATATATATATATATATATATATATATATATATATATATATATATATATATATATATATATATATATATATATATATATATATATATATATATATATATATATATATATATATATATATATATATATATATATATATATATATATATATATATATATATATATATACATATATATATATATATATATATACATATATATATATATATATTTATATATATATATATATATATATATATATATATATATATATATATATATATATATATGTATATATAAATATATATATATATATATATATATATATATATATATATATATATATATATATATATATATATATATATATATATATATATATATATATATATATATATATATATATATATATATATATATATATATTCAAGCCCTTATCCGCACCCCAATGGTGCATAGGGCACTGCGTCATACAAACGCAGTGTTATCTTGATCGTTAACACACGAAGGAAAGGTGATCAGCCCTCCGCTTCAGGTACCAGTCCAGGGTTATATGGAATAAATATAAGAGTGAAATAATCACTAATATTTATTTGTCCCCCCTGGGAATCGAACCCGGGACCTCCAGAACGGTAGCTGAGCTTGCTGACCATTACACTACGGAGGCGGACATATATATATATATATATATATATATATATATATATATATATATATATATATATATATATATATATATATATATATATATATATATATATATATATATATATATATATATATATATATATATATATATATATATATATATATATATATATATATATATATATATATATATATATATATATATATATATATATATATATATATATATATATATATATATATATATATATATATATAGTATTTATAAAATAAAATATAAATTTACAATTTTTTTTTTTTTATTATTAGATTAAAACCAATATTTTTAGCTTTTCCACTTTTTTATTTGACCAGCGACCGGGTTTCGTCGTTACCGACATCATCAGACTGGTCCAGTCTGATGATGTCGGTAACGACGAAACCCGGTCGCTGGTCAAATAAAAAAGTGGAAAAGCTAAAAATATTGGTTTTAATCTAATAATAAATTAAAAATGCAATTCCATCACGAAGTGTCAGTGGATAATATAAATCTATTAATATAAATTTACCACAAAAACGACTGACGAATCAATCAATGAAAGTAATTAAAAGTGCGTGTGTTTAATTTCGAGGTGTTTCTCAATTGACATATCTTTATTCATCACACTATTCAACAAAATTCCTTTTCAGCTAGACTAAGCCTGTTTGCCCATAGCGTCTTATAAACTAATGCTAACGGTTTAATATTCAACCCAAGCACTTAATCTACATCTAGACGCATTAATATGACTTGACTCCACCTTTACATGTTGCTGTAATTATACATCACAAGTGTGCGGGTATGTCTGCTATTAACTTCTGGTACGTTCGTGCCTGTACTCCCCAAAAAATGGAAATGACATTAATTTAACCTTAGTCAGAAGTAATTAGTAATTAACACGTATTTATTAAGCCTCAAAATGACCAAATCTGGCTATAAAATTAAAACGAACTACACGGCGCCACATAATTATTAATCAATCTGTAACAAAAAATATTTAAAATTAACATTAACTCTGAAACAAGCATCTACGTTGTTTTTAACAAACAAAGGTATATTAAAAATATTTAAAAGAATACAAAAAAAGGCATTAGACACACACACACATATATATATATATATATATATATATATATATATATATATATATATATATATATATATGTAAATATAAAAATATAGTATAACTGAAAATATATATATATATATATATATATATATATATATTATATATATATATATATATATATATATATAATATATATATATATATATATATATATATATATATATATATATATATATATATATTATATATATATATATATATTTATATACATCTTCTCCTTGTCTTTAGGAAAAAAACGCATGTTATTCGGTGATTTATGTATGTAAATATAAAAATAATAGTATAACTTGACAACTTTTGGTATTGTCGATGGAATTACGATTGGTTTCAAGAACCACAGATTATCTTATTTATGTATGTAAATATAAAAATAATAGTATAACTTGACAACTTTTGGTATTGTCGATGGAATTACGATTGGTTTCAAGAACCACAGATTATCTTATTAACAGGCGAAGCTACAAAACATTATTAAACTCAAAAGTGGTCTTTAACATGTGATTTATTTTGATATCTTAGACGACATAAGATCTCAAAGATTAAATAAAAACTAAATGTTTGTATTTGACACTTGCTGAATGTTCAAAAGCTAGCTCAAAAGTGAAAACACTGGAAGTAGTTGCAAAGACAAAAAACAGATTTTTTTATTTATTTTAATTTTTTATTATAAGTATACATTTATTTAAATCACAATTTTTACATATTTAGAACTTTTTTTGCAGAGACTCACAAAGCTACCTTGTGTGTCTTGTGGGTGGAGTTCTTTTTTAATACATTTTTTTTGTTTTTAACGATTTAACCTAATATACACACAAAAAAGATTGAAAAATTAAGAATACAAACATTTTTAAATTTTCATAAAATAAACTTTTGATGACCCATTCCTTTATTTTGCCTTTGTTCCATATTTTATTTTGACCTCTAACATCCGTCGGAAACAAATTAAAAATGTTTGGAACGATATATTGCAGTGTTCGACTCCCATATTTATTGTTAATTCTATTATTAATATTGATTTAAGTTTTTTGTGGAAAAAGTATTACTTATTAGTGTTACTTAATTTTTTGCGTAAGTACATTACAAAATTATAAGGTCTACCGGTTTCGAAGCTAACCGCTTCTTTATCAAGATTGAAGTATAATGTCTAATGTCCGGTAGACATTAAATTAATAATAATAATAATAATAATAAAACCCTTATCCGCACCCCAATGGTGCATAGGGCACTGTGTCTTATAAACGCAGTGTTATCATGATCGTTTTACACACGAAGGAAAGGTGATCAGCCCTCCGCTTTAGGTACCAGTCCATGGTAATATTGAATAAATATCACAGTGAAAAAATTACCTATGTTTATTTTTACCCCCCTTGGGAATCGAACCCGGGACCTCCAAAACGGTAGCCGAGCGTGCTGACCATTACACTACGGAGGCGGAAAAATTAAATTGAGGTTTAATAAAATATTTTTGGTGATTTTAAAACAAAGTTACATTTTAATTATAAAATGAAAAATCACAAAGTTAGTGCTTCAAATATAAATTATCAGTATTTAGTATTTTTGTGATAATTATAAAGTCGGATTATGGCATTTACTTAAGGGTGCATATATAACATCACCTTGGAGTGGGTAGATGATATTTTGGTTAAGGGAAGATATATTTCGTCGGTTTGGGTTGAAAAGTGGGATGTAAAATTTCAGCTGAAATCGGGAATTTAAACGGCTTATTTAATATTCCCTGCTATTGGATTAAAAAGATAAACGTTTTTTATGATAAATTCAAATTAACCTGAGTATATTAATATGATAATAAACGTTTAATCACAAGACTTTAAAACGATTCCAAAATTAATAAGATTGAAATGGATACTTGAATATTAAGCGTTGTATTCGAAGTTGTTAATCGATGTTTGATGCCACATACGGTCATAAAAATTGTTTTTTTGTTGATAAAATTACTATTAAAGGTCATAAAAAGACCAACTTTAAAGTGATTTAAAGCTACATATGTATTTTGGTGTTTTCATCAACTTTAAAATGGTTCAATTATGCAAATTGAAAAGTGTTTTCATTGCTACATCTTTTTTTAATAAATGTATGTGTATGTGTGTATCTACACGAAATTAGTTTAGAAATATTTGTTTCATTTATTAAGGTGTTTATTTACTAAACTTAAGAGAGTTTTGCTTTAGTAAGCTCAGTGTGGGCGGAGTTCGTGCAAATTAATCAAGCCTAAAGCTAAGTACACAATCAGTGATGAAAATTATTCATATAAATAAAAATAGCTTTAAATTATTTTGTGCGAAAGATATTATATAATATGTTTTATTCAATAATAAATGTATTGATTATCCTATTTGTAAACAGCAAAAAGAAACTCTAAAAGAAAATTATTTAAAATGTTAGGTATTTTTCAATGTGACAATTTATTTAAAACACTTTTAATATATTTGAATCTTCGTACAAAAATACTGGATTAATTTTCCGAGGGATTCATATCATAAAAGCTTCCCTCAGGAATGTTATTTTGATAACAATCCCGATTTGAGTTCAGTATTTGTAAACATAATTTTTATCAAACTGAAAGGTATTCGATATATTGTTAACACCCTTTTAAAGGTGTAAAAACAAAGTTAGCAAAATATTGAAACCAATTTTTACTGAGCTTCGAACTATCACGGAAAGTGTTTCATGTCCCATGAGATGCAGAGACGTTTATTTATGTTTTAAAATAGTGTCCATATTCAATTATTTAAAAAATGATTAATATTACACAGTGTATTTTACAGGGTGTTTTGTAAATAACCCAGTAAAAGACCTCTTTTTCCCGTAAATACCTAGTTCTTATTCGTTGACCAACAAAAACAATTGGGTATCTTTGAAGTATTTTCAGTGTATGTTATATTTACTAGTGCAATTTGCGATTAAGTTAGCATTATATCGATAAAATACGGTGCCCCATGCACCATTTTGTGAAAAAAAACACTTAAATGAATGTAATAAATCCCATTTCAAAAGGGTCTTACAAAGTTGTATTAAGCTAACATAAAAAAAATACATTTTTTTTGTATATTAAAAGCTTTGCTTACTTCATGTTGTCGTGGTATGGTAATATAACACTCCTTATTAATTATCATTAACTGTGTAAAATACCACTTTAAAGTGTTTAAGAGTGTTAACGTAATAAGAAATATCTATCGTCTATATATCAAAGAAGATGGAAGACTTTACCTCACCTGCCACACACGTTCTACTTAATTTTATCTATTAATTTTATAATATGAAAGGATATTATACCTCTTCATTTTATAACTGGCTGGAAATTAATTATTAAGTTTTAGGTGTTTTTTCATTGAAAATTTAATTTTCTCGGTTTTTATGTAGAATTATAGTGAGAAATAAATTAAATTTAATAAATTTGATTTATCATTATGGTGAAAAAAAATCAAAAATATAAAATTAGGGATAGTTTTATGGATTTCAAAATTGTATATTACAAACAGGTGTCTCAATTCAAGATGAAGCATCTGTAGTTTTTAAATGAAAGAAGATGGCACTTTTTAGAGCATCCCAGGGCTTACGACCTGACAATCGGCTCGCTTAAGTGCTTACTACATACACTTGTGTATCGTTCGTAAAAATGAAAAAAATGTAAACGAATCAAATATGAAAATCTTATCCTTTACAGTAAGGAAATAAAACGATTACAACAAATATTGAGTTTATGGTATGAAAATATTATACTCAAACGATATTATATTTTTTTTAATAAAAAATATATTTTCTTTCAAATAATTCATGAATTTATATTATTTGAGTATTATTACCAAATAAACTTGTTCCGGTGTGTCTAAAATATGTGTTAGTATTTTAAAGGATATTCTACTATTATTGAATATTGAAAATTTAAAAAAAAATGTCAAAACATATTTTCCCTGTTATGTACAAATAAAACGTTATATTTGAAGGTAAAGTACAGAAACAGGGTAATATATAAAAGAAACATGATAATTTGAAAGGCAGACGAAAATGTTTGGCGGGAAAAATAAGTTCTTTGTTTATAATATTATGTTCATTTCGGAAAATAATCACTGGACGCAAAAAAGTATAACAAAAAGGCAGTTACTCAACTCTTTTTCAAAACAATTTATACCAATAAACCGATTTACGTATACAAGTATATATGTTTTCAAATATCATTTTTAATATATAAGTCTCACAGTATAAGATAAAAATATATTGTTAAAAACTTCTGGTTTGTTTCAGACTAGATGTACCTAGTCACGTGTTGCTGTGGCTCGGTCTGGTTCAATGGAAAATAAATCAAATAGATAGCCCACATTTCTTATATGTTTCACAATGCTAGTAAGCCTAGAAAATATTGTAATAAAAATCTGTGGAACAAACAATTCAATCTAAAATTTTGAAAATTCCATAACACAACAGTGTCAAGAGTGACTACTTTTGTATCGATTTTTTTTTATTTAAGTTTTACTAGGTTAACACCACTTTGTTTAAAAATCTATTGTGAAGCGTGTTTCCATACAGTCCGGATAGTACAGATAGAAGTCACAATAGATTTACAAAAATAGTGGTATTAACCAAGTAAAACTTTTGTTTAAATGTAAAGATATTACCATTTGTCCGCCTCCGTAGTGTAATGGTCAGCACGCTCAGCTACCGTTCTGGAGGTCCCGGGTTCGATTCCCAGGGGGGTTAAACAAATATAAGTGATTTTTTCACTGTAATATTTATTCAACACTACCCTGGACTGGTACCTGAAGCGGAGGGCTGATCACCTTTCCTTCATGTGTAAACGATCAAGATAACACTGCGTTTATATGAAGTAGTGCCCTATGCACCATTGGGGTGCGGGTAAGGGTTTTTTATTATTTTTATTTATTACCATAAAATTACTGCCAAATCGAAAATGATTTTTTATAACATTTATTTACAAACCTGTTAAAAACACTCCAGTATTTGAGTGCAACGTTGTGTCAAAATTTCAATGTTATTTTTTAATAACAAAAAATATTATTTTTATTTGTACAGATATTATTTTTGTTAAAATCTTAATTTGATAAAAAAAGTTAATATGTACACTTATTTGTGGTAGAGTACTATTGTCAAAGCATTATTGAACAAATAACCATTGAATTATTCAGCAATATCGTACTGTAATATTGATATACAATAATATTGATGTTATGATATTTTTGACCAAGAGATTAAGTTGATATAATAAATTGTAAAATAACAAGTAATTACTAGAGAGTACTTGTTATTTAAGTAATTACTAGCATTGTGTAATTATAAATAAATGTGAATTAAAATCTTCAATTCAAATTTAATAACTCTACATTTTTCAACTCAAGATGACAAATGCCATTACAGCTATTATCAGGAACGTTTCCGATAATCGCATTAAAGTAAATTCCAAGTAAGGAAAAGGCCGCAAAGAAGTTTCGCCTTTGATTTTTATTTAAATGTGTAAAGTAATCAAAAGTTTTTACGTTCCTATAATGAAAAATTCTTTACATTCTAACGTTAATGTTCCTTGAACCGGATTCAATGAAATTTTGGACGTTTTTATTGTTTTATTACGGATATACGGTATATAAATCAGAACTGCGTTTATGTGTAAGTAAATTCTCATTTCAATATTAACATTAAAACAAAGATGAAGTAGAATTAGGCTTGCGACCATAGGCTGGTTCAAGTGATCACTTTATTAACGTGTAACATTTGCAATTCTACCCTTGATTGAAACTGAAATTTAGAACTTGTATATATCCTTTAATTGAAGCGTTCTTTTAGGTATGAGTTCTCGGTATCATCTATGATTGAGTCGATTTTTCTTCTTCTTCCTCTCCCTGGTTTTATCGTAACTTATCGTCTTTGTAGACTGTTGGCGTCAGCTCTCCTCATCTTCAGGTTGTAGGTAATTCTGTCATGGACAATGTAAATGGACAATGTCAATATATATATATATATATATATATATATATATATATATATATATATATATATATATATATATATATATATATATATATATATATATATATATATATATATATATATATATATATATATATATATATATATACATATATATATAAATATATATACATATATACATATATATATATATATATATATATATATATATATATATATATATATATATATATATATATATATAAATATATATATATATATATATATATATATATATATATATATATATATATATATATATATATATATACATATATATATATATATATATATATATATATATATATATATATATATATATATATATATATATATATATATATATATATATATATATATATATATATATATATATATATATATATATATATATATATTGTATATATATATATATATATATATATATATATATATATATATATATATATATATATTGTATATATATATATATATATATATATAAATATATATATATATATATATATATATATATATATATATATATATATATATATATATATATATATATATATATATATATATATATATATATATATATATAGAGTATCTTGCAAATACAATGTTCTAACATATTAACATTCATTGCTTTCATTAATTTGTAATTATTTCCTAATTAACATGTTTTACTTGGAATAACGATACCCTCAGAACCTTCATTATCCTTGCTTATTAAGGACAACTCAGCGGGATATCCCAAATTAAAACGAAGAAAATTTACATGGCATTAAACAGGTCAAACTTTGATCATGAATCCATGTTTTTTTAGAACACGTATTTCATATTATTCCTTTCGTCAGATTCCTGAAATTGGCTTACATACGAGTTAAATGAACCAGAACATTTCATACCGAAAAAATGTATTTTTAGACTGAAATGAAGGGTATTATACACGTACGAATTCCATTATAATATCAGCCTGCCATATGTTTGAGCACTGATGATTTGATACGTTAAAAGGGTTGGTATTCCCTGAAACATATTTTCCTACCTTATTAAGTTACGATAAATTTATGAAAGGGAGAAGGATTATTCAAAATAACTTTATTAAATCCGTTTGAATGTTTCTTTATACCTTCATAATATTCACCACGGAGTTATGATGGTATTAAATATTCAAGTTGACAAATGGGAATCATCCTAGGTTAAAATATTATTAAAATTATCTTATTAAGTGTATATTTATAATTATTTATTTATTCTATTGTGTATATTTTGTCTAAAAAAAAAGAAAGTATACCACAACCAAATTTTAATTGATTCAAAAGGGAATTGTTATTCACTTTTTGTGGTAAATCTTACATAATAATATTTCTTGGTTCAAATTGAAGAAAACAAACAAAAATATTTTTTCACAACGTTTTTAGTGTGTCCAAATACTAGTTCACAAATCTGGGATTCTCCGTTTCAGAGTAGTTTTTTTCATTTTTGACATTTTAACATAGATGATGAAGAATATGAAAGTCTGGATATTTACAAGGCATATGACCTGTCATAAGCTGGTTAAAAGATCATTCTACATACGCGAAATATTAACCATTCTACCTATTGACAACCACACAATTCAAATTTCCAAATACTACTTAAACTCTTACAAATATCGCGAACCTCATGACTCTTGGACTTTTAATGTTTGAGCTCACGGCAGCCATCTATGAATGAATGAATAAATACTATATCACCTTTTCGGGACCAATATAGGTCTTTGTGTATTTTAATGTGTTTTCAAATTAAACATTTACTTGGTAAATAATAAAATATAAATCATCAATAAAAATATATTGTGACACTTGTTTCGATACATTCAAAATCACTTTAAAAAAAATATTTTAAGTAAAGGAATAACCTGCAAAGCGTCTATTTTAGAGGCTTGTGTGCAGGTAGGATAGTAAGGATAGGGAAAAAAATGTAAAAATACACCACAAATACCCAGACATATTGAAAAAACAAATTTCTTGAATTCATTTGCAAGTGGCGGGAATCGAACCCGCGACGTCAGTTTCCTGGTACCTGATTATTAAACACCGTTTGTGGAATCTACAAAAGAAACGTAAAATTTCAAAATTGATTGAAAATAAGTTTAAGTTACCGATAAATAAAATAATCTTGTCACTTAAAGGAGACGATTTGATTGATCACATTCATAATTGTGTCATTACAGTGCTACTTTCTTCAAAGCAAATAGTGAAGATGTTTTTGATATTTTTTAAAGAAACAAAAATAAAATCACAAAACGTAATGATTCTTTGTTCGTGTGTGAATGACAGCCATTATTAATATTAAAAAGTAGCGAGATAGGCCGTATGAAAAATTCTAGAGTGCTACACAACAATACAAATAGATGCCACATTGATACTACAGCAAAATGATGTGCAAAAAGTATTTTTCTCTCCATAACTGTTCTTCGCGTAGTTTTTTTCCCTTATATTGTACATTGTGCATGAAATATACCTGCATGACCCAACAGAAGGTCCATACACCTTCATGCAGGATGCACCACCTTGCCACCGGGCTAAATCAATAATAATTTTTTTGTCCAACAAAAATCTGCCTTTGCTCCCCTGGCCTGGAAATTCTCCGGACCTTAATCCTATAGAAAACGTATGAAGCATGTTAAAAAATAAGGTATACTCATTTCCAAATCCGACAGTAGACTGTCTAAAAAAAAATATTCAAAAAATTTGGTCAGAAGACGAAGAAATAAAAAACATGATAAAACAGTGCATTTTAAGTACGCCAAAAAGAATTGAGGCAGTTATTTCTGCCAAAGGTGGAAATACTAAATACTAACTATTTATATGAAAATATATGCATAATTTAAGCGTAATAAAGTGTTCATGTGTAAATAAAATTCAATGTTGTTTTATTCAAGGTTTTCTCTGAGTTATTCCTGTTTGAATTGAGAAATTGCGCGAAATTCTGCGTGGCCCTAATTCATTGAGTAGATACTGTAGTATGTTATATAAAAAATTATAAAACGTATCTGAAATTATCTTTATAACGAAAACAATATGTAGAAATATTAATTACAATCCACTAAAGAAATATGATAATTTGAATAGTTTTACAATAAAATAAATAATTTTCCCCAATTTGTATTATTATTTTATTATTTTGCAAATAAAATTCACCTGCTTGTTAATTAATTTGAATCTTATATTTATAGGAATGAACGTAAATTGATTTTAAAATTATATAATTTACTAAAGACTTATGTTTTTAAATTTACTAGAAAAACACACTTTTTTTAGAATTTTCCATGTAAAAAGAATTTTAATACCAACGTCTAGCAAATATAAACTAAATTGATAAGAATTCATGCAAATCTTACCTGTAGTATAAAAACAAAAAAATAACCATGTAAAAACGACAGTTTTACAAAATGATTTAAAGCTTTTGAAAATATAAAGAAGCTGATTTTTAGAGAATGTCTAATTTTATTACACGAAATTTAAATATTATAAAAACAAGAGAACTGAGTTTAAGAAAATTCTTTTTTTCCTCTTTATTTTAAATTCATTTACATTTCACAATATACTTGTATTTTAATAACAAATACAAAAAAAATAAATAATAATGCAAAAAAAGATGCCACAAAAGCATGGCCTGTGTGCGGGTATACATTTTGTTTTAGGTTATAATAGAAATCAGATCAGAAATAAAAAAAGTAAGAAAATTAAATTTAAAGTGCTAATATAAACTACTATAAACTATAAATATAAACTACTACAATTATCTTGTCAAGAATTTGACCTAACAATATTTAAAAAAAGCCTTAATAATTAAACATAGTTCAGATTTATTTCAGCAAAATTCTAAATGAAACAAAAATATGTCAGAATAAGAAGTTCTTAGCTGTCTAGTTGATTTTGAAATAAATTATTGTTTTTAGCAAATAAATGTGAATATAATAGGCGATATAAGTCAGAAGTGTGAGGCCAGAAATGGTAGAGAGTTAACAAGAAATGTCAAAAGTGTTTTCAGAAAATTTGGTTCTTCGCTTTGAAATAATTTATGGATTTCAGTGGCGTCCGCTTCTACGGACCAAAGATCAAGCTTTCGGCATTAATGTGAATTTATCTATCACTTCACAAGTAGGCACTTAAAGCCAAGGTATTGGAAGTATTAATATGGTTAATGTTTCGCAAAATTACACTAATCGATGAACAGTGAGATAAACGGAAGGACATTACAACTGTCCTTGAATTTTAAGAATATAAAAGTACCCTTATCGATTTTACGATACAAACTTTTATCGATTTTTTAAAATATTATGAAAAGAAAAACTTGTGTTATTTACTTATCCATATCCGCTCCTTTTATAGAACGTATGGATTCCACAAACTGCCTTAACCCTAGACCACGTGACTTGTTATGATGCACCTTAATACGGAACTATCATAAAACATACGACAACAAGAAAAACTCATATTTTACAAAAACGTTTTAAAAAAACATAAAAAAATAAGTGCTATAGGTTTTTTGAGAACTACAGATAGGATGTGTCGTTCGTTTATTTTACGTAGGTCCCATAATCAAGGGTTAAAGATCTTCTAGCGGCAGCCAGTTCCATCGCATGCTTGCAAGTTAGATCTGCTTGGCAAAGTTCAGACGTAAAGTGCGGTAAGCTAAATTAATTATATGCATGCCTCTTGAAAGCTTTAATTATAAAGCTCTCAGGAGGCATGCAAAGTGCATAGCCTAGCCAACTGAATCTCCTTTTTTGACGACAGTTGTTGTCATCGGTTACTGCGTTCTTACTTACTATTTCCTCGTCCCTCACGAAGTCAAATCACCGCACGTCTAAAATTATTCGCAGGCATCTATTCTCAAAGCTGATTATACGGCTGCTCTGGGCCTTTGTAAGGTGCCATGTCTCACAGTCGTATAAGATAATAAGAGCAATGCAGGCATTGTATAGGTGGCATTCGATCTTTATTGAATACAAATCGGATCTTCAGACAGCCTTTATACTGTTGAATGCGGTGCCTGCAACCCCTAAACTCCAATTTTATTTAAAAGCTTCTATTTTCAGTTTTGTGCCCGCTTTGTATTTGAAGTATTTGAAACATTCGACCTTCTCGATGGTTGCTAATCTCAGGGGTAATATAACTCATCGCCTAAATTTCATCCGATATCGTTCATCGTTTTTCGTTTTTCATATGGTATAATTATCTTTCATCAAACGTTTGATCGAGTCATGTTATTATGGAGACAGTAATCAGGATTATAACATATTTATAAAGATGATAAAGATATGTATGTATGTGCAAATAATCCTACATTTTGATGGGTATCGTAAATTGAGGACTCTCGAATCAATAAATAATTTTTCTAAAGAACATAAAAATAATTTTATTCAGGCTTAACTAAGCTGTGA
The DNA here is from genome assembly GCF_059751285.1 of Brachycentrus maculatus. NCBI lineage: Eukaryota > Metazoa > Arthropoda > Insecta > Trichoptera > Brachycentridae > Brachycentrus > Brachycentrus maculatus. Next base: position 163,715 of record NW_028280986.1, on the reverse strand, counting down.
GGCAGTACTTAAAATATGTATATAAATAAAATCATATACAGTAGTACTAAAAATATGTACTTATATTGATTAGAAGGAATAAAAAGCTCAAATGTCAAAACCAAAATAGTTTTCAAACGTCATAACGCACGCTTATTTCGTACTTTAGTCAAATAGTAAGCGTATTCAATGGCCACTTGATACAATTATAAAGTTCACTTTATTACAAAAAAAGTGTATCATGACATTTTCCAGATATAAATTTTCAATGAGGAAATAAACATGGCTGGCATTCGCAACACTAAACCCTAGTGCTGGCATATAAGTATATCCAGCCGACAGATATACCAAATGATGGAATATTGAAATTACACTTGAGTACCTACTCATAGAATTTTTTTTTTTTTAAATATTTTGCTAAACTAAGTAAATCTTTATTAGTAGATATGTATAGCATTAAAAGGGTGGTTCTGCTTCATTTGTTTTATACATGGGGGGGGGGGTACATGACAATGATAATTCACTAGAAGAGATGATGATATGAAGAAGTGTCGGGTTGTGGTCCCGTGGTTAGTGTCACGGTCTCTTGAGTTTCTCGGTTCGAACCCACTCTACCGCAATTTGATACCTATTTCTACTAATGAGCCGCTTAGGCTCACAGAAATAGTATGAAATCGAAATATTTGTAAAATAATAAAAACACAAATATTAAAATTAAAATAAAAAATCATATAGACCGGAGCAAGATGCAAAGGAAGGGTGAAAATCCACTTAAATTTTTTGATAAACAATTACTAATCTGTTAAACTAATTTGTGGTAAACATAACAATTAGTTTTATTTTAACTTAATATACCTACCACTTTACATAAAACATAAACAAAAAGTGACACTTTAGTACAATAACCATCCATCAGAGTAAAATAGTAATATATTTTTATTTTTAATAAAAACATCAGCACGCCCATGAAAAGTAGATTTAATGATTACTACTGTACGAGATATAATTACTCCATTGTTTATATACAAAATACGTTAAATCACGATGGAGAAGAAAAAAAAACGGTATTGTGAAACGTTGAACCATTGTAATTACTTGATTTATGTTCGCATATTTTTGTATCTGACAAGATAATGAATAATGTATCCCTCTACAAGATGGCGGTATTCTGTAACCCTTTTAAATGTTTGATCCATTTCCCGTATCTGACCGTCATCTATTAAAAAATATTGTTAAAAAATGACTCACATTTATTAGTATATTTGTATTACACTGGAGGCTCCGGGTTTGATCCCCAAAATAGTCAATATTAATTTTATTGTTTTTTATTTATTTGATTTAACTGGTACCTGAAGCGTAAGACGGATAACCTTGTCTTTTTGTAATTAACGATCAACTAAATATTGCATCTATTTAATGCAGTGCCCTATGCATCACTGGGTGTAGATGAGGGTAAATAATTTAATATACATAATATCATATAATATGTACTCGTATGTTTAAAAAAGTATTTTAATAATCCTATGAAATTCATTGAAATATATCATAACATATAAAATAAAGATATTTTATCTTGAGAACGCTGGTAAAAAGGTAAAAAAACAATAAGCTGAGAAATTTATTCTGAATTATTGATGAAACATTTTTCAATTAATAATGGAGTAGTTAATGTAATTGTAATAGTTTAATATTAACTTGTAATAAAAAATGTTGCATACAAGTTTTTGTTTTGCTAACTAAGAAAGGTCCGCCTTCGTTTTGTCCGCCTTCGTAGTGTAATGGTCAGCACGCTCGGCTACCGTTCTGGAGGTCCCGGGTTCGATTCCCAAGGGGGGTAAAATAAATATAAGTGATTTTTTCACTGTCATATTTATTCAATATTACCCTGGACTGGTTCCTGAAGCGGAGGGCTGATCACCTTTCCTTCGTGTGTAAACGATCAAGATAATACTGCGTTTATATGACGCAGTGCCCTATGCACCATTGGGGTGCGGATAAGGGTTTTATTATTAACTAAGAAAGTTATGTTAAATTAAGCTCATAATTTCTCATTACACTCATCACTAAAGAAATTTATAGCAACCATCGTAGTTTAGTATTAATCGGTATCTATTATTAAACAAGGCAACATTCCTTTTTTTGTTACTTATCGACTTTGATATTATAGAATTTCTTCGTCTTTTTCCGGTGCGGGTGCAATTAATGAAGGCTGGCCGCCATGTTATTAATCTTTAACGATCGCTCCTTAGGGAGAAGATCTTCAGCACGTTGAATCCCAGTCCACTGCCTTATTTTGCAGAGTCTGGACTTCCTCTCGCTTAGTATGCCTCGTTCGCCCTTTTTTATTTAGTTTCAGCAATTTGAGAGTTTTCCTATAACCACGTAGTAGAAACCCTGCACTCGTCATTTATTCCGTCCAAGATATACTCAACATCCTGCGATAATCCAAAACATTAAAAATACAGCCATGTCCCGCCTTAAGTTTTAATAGATTATTTGTGTACGATCGCTGTAGACTTTCATGAAGATTTTTTAAAAATGCATTTTTAATTTAATTTGTACTTGGTAAAAACCTATTTTTCTTAAAATCTATTGTAAAACGTGTTTCAATGCATTCCGCATCATTTTTCAACACCGTTTGTGAAGCATAGTCTAAATTTTAGAGTTGTGTCCTTAGGACCTTGAAGGATAAAGAAAAGGTATATATTTTTCTTATTTTTATTTATTTATTATTCTTATCAATGGGAACATAAACAATAAGAGGAGGCTCTAGTCACTTTCATATAGTTAATTAGTTTTTATCAATAAGGGAGACATAACACAGATTCATCAAGTCTAGATAAACTGCTAAGTAACCAAGTTGTCATCAGGTTCTTCGCATAAATTATACATACAAAGGTCTTACAAAGAAATAAGAATTATATTTCATATTATATGGAAAAAATAGTATAAATATATATGTAGGTATCCATTTTACTCTTTATTTTCGAAATTGAAAATGTTCCAAATGTGCAGTATTTATTCGTTTTTCTCTTCATCAGATGCTTTTTCATAATTCTTCTTCTTCTAACCCTTATCCGCACTTAACGGTGCAAGGGCACTGCATCGTTTAAGCGCTGTGTTATCTTGTTCGTTATTTATGAATAAAATAATGTTTTATATTATTTATATTTTATATAAACTGATATAATTCGATAATGTTTAGATTTCAAATACAGCTCTTCTATTTCTTCAGATCTATAAAGGTCTGAGCAAGTATTGATGCTGAGAAAAAAAAGGAATTAAGTTAATTTTATTATATTTATCAATAATATTATACAAAGTTTAACCAAGTTAATCTTGACATCGTTCGTCAAGTCTCTACCAGTGATACTTTATAATTATATCACATAATTTTTAGGGTGATATGAACATTCCTATTAACTAAAAAAAATACAAACATTTGAATAGCCTGCATTATTTCAGTACATTAATCATTAAATTATGACGGTCGTCAGCCCCGTAAATGCCCGACTTCCATATTCTTCTTCATCTTTGATGAGATGTAAAAAAAAAGTAATCAACAATATTTTACAAAGTTAATACTGACATCGTTCATCAAGTCTTCAATTTCTGTGTCTACAACTGCCATAGGGGAGATTAAACAATTTATTTTTGGGAATGCAATTACACAATTACACTCTTTGCCAAATGTCTATACCAGAATTATTTTTCGTAAATACTTATTTTACATAATTTTTAGGGTGATATGAAAATTCCTATTAACTATTAAAAAAACATACGAACATTTGAACAGTCTGTATTATTTCAGTACATTTATCATTAAAATATAAATATCTATAGGTATACAAAGTGGTTGCTTTAATCTCACCCTTGCGCTCATAATATGCGGGGACGTAATGGGGTTATGCTCTCCTGCTTTTGATAAATTGGCACCGAGTGTTTCATTCATCAGGCTAATGCTTAAAACGTGAACAGCAATAAAAAGAAGCGTGTTACAAAGTGCTACAGAACACATCTTGCCGATCTACCTATATTATTATAAGTACCTAAATACTAACGATACATACATTAAAAATGTTTTATTCATAAAAAAGAGAATTCGTTAATTTTTTTGGATTTTTTCTGGGTTACAACATCGTTTAAACTTAATTTTTGATTTATTTTTTAACAAAAATGTTAATAATATTAGTATATAACCACTCACCGAGATTTTTATGTCTGATTTTGTATGGATGATAACGAAATACCAATCCACGTTCTCTATAACTGTGACGAACGAAGACACATCCTTGGAGGACCAACCAAGACAGGTCGTGAGCTATATGACTCATGTAGGGAGGTCACAACAGACCTCACGGTCGCAGTGACACACACACACATATATATATATATATATATATATATATATATATATATATATATATATATATATATATATATATATATATATATATATATATATATATATATATATATATATATATAAATATATATATATATATATATATATATATATATATATATATATATATATATATATATATATATATATATATATATATATATATATATATATATATATATATATATATATATATATATATATATATTTATATATATGTATATATTTATATATATATATATATATATATATATATATATTTATATATATATATATATATATATATATATATATATATATATATATATATATATATATATATATATATATATATATATTTATATATATATATATATATATATTTATATATATATATGTATATATATATATATATATATATATATATATATATATATATATATATATATGTATATATATATATATATATATATATATATATATATATATATATATATATAAATATATATATATATATATATATATACATATATATATATATATATATAATTTTTTTTTTTTTTTTTTGAGTTGGGTAGCGAAAAAAATTCTCAAAGATTCTTTACTTTTTATATTTCTCAATGAATCGTCGTCTGTCCTAGTGTTTTTTTAATGTTATTTATATTGATATATGAGAAAACGTGAGAGATTTTTTTAATGTCTGAATTTTTCGGGGTTTCAGGCAAAACACTTCAAGTTTTTCATTTTAAAGAAGAAGTATTCATTTTGCAAGGTTGCGCATAAAAGAAAATAAGGTTCTCAAAATGCATCGAAGCCTTTCATGAATTCTAAAACACTTTTACAGGGAATGTATGTACTTTACAGAGAAAATTTATGATTCAAAGGATTTTAAAGTAAATAAAAACCGTGATATTATAAAACGTACATGTCTTACGAGTACACTTATTCAAATAGTCGCTAAGTAGATACATTATATATTTTTAAGCAAATAATTTTTAAATATGATCAATATAATCAATAAATATATAATATACTGACAAAAGTAAATAAACTATTGGATTCGTGTCGGATGAAATTGATGCTAAGCAAAGTAATGACGTTGTTGATAGTACAAGGTACTACTAAAGGTTTGAAGAATGCAATAAATACATAACATATATAATATCACCTCTTTTTACATACTAAAAAAAAATACAAACAGGTTTTATTTTTTATAATTATTATTATTGGTATTATTAATTGAAATCAAAACATAATTTTCTTACTATGCAGATTTAAATAATTTTTAAGACAGCTTTCTGCCTTTTGAAGGCATTGTAAAAATGACTAATCAGTTCCACATTTTTTAGTGAAATACGTAAAATGTGTCACTGGTTTCTTTGACAAAGATCGACAATCCCCTCTTTTGGCAAAACTACTGTTACATGGATATGATAAATAAATTCAGTAGAATCATGCACTTTGTTTTGATTTATACAAGGTGGCACAAAAGTTGTGACCCGATTTTTTATGACTGTATTTTTTTTACGGATGGATATTTTCAGTTCTGTATGTGGATTATGTTTGTTTGATGTCTTATTTTTTTCCCGTTAAGTTGAGAAAATGACATTGACCAATTGAATAACTGAATAACAGAATTGAAAACAATAAGATCCGGATTTATGGTATTTTCCATCACTTTTTCCAGAGCTTTCGGCGATAGATTCTCGCAATCTTGGCGGATATTTTCTTTAGGGGACTCAATAGTCCAACATATTGACATAGACACGTGATTTCAAGAAACCCTACAAAAAAGAGTCGGGAACGGTTAGTTCGGGCGATCTTGCCGGCCAGTGCGAATCACCAAATTAGGCGGCCCGGAAATGCAGGCCTTAGAATATTGGTCTATGGCTCTTGTAGTACCGTTGCTCCATCCTGTTGAAACCACGTTCATTAGAATCCAATAACTATATTTGTTATTACTTTTTCGCCGTCTTGGGTCATTCTCTCGAGCCATTTTCCTTAATATTTACTTATATGATACTTTTCAAAAACCCTGTATGGTAGAAAATGGTGGTCATCAAATAAAACCACCTGATAAAATAAAAAAGAATTAGGAATCAAGAAAATCGTAACATTAAATACGGATTTACGTTAAGACTGCTATATTTTCCCGGGACGGATTATGATCAAAAGATCCTAAAAATGTCATTAACTTGTAAAAATAAAATTAGATATTAAATTTTTTTAAAGATATTTTAAATCGTAAAAAAAAAATCAGTCGGGAGGGCGAATAAAAAATCACAAAAGTTTTGAAATTATTTTTAACGACCTATAGGACTCATTTTCTTCACGTAGTCGACGACGGATTAAGGGAGCGTTGTTCATACGTTTATAGTAGGAATGTAAAGTTATGCTTTATACTTTCACGTGGCATTAATATGATGACGTGTCCCAATTGATGTTCTGAAAGTTGAAAAATGCTGAAAACAGAGGAGCGTTAATTCTCACTTCCTGTAGACTAGAATTTTTGGTGTCTTCAGACATGAAAATATTCAGAAAACTAAAAATATATTCACGCGAAGTCTGGAGATTTTTTCGTATTACCTTCAAAATGTTAATTTGAACGAAAAATTAAACGAATTCTTTTCTTGCTGATGATAATGATGCTTCTGAATGACAATTTTACTATTCAAAATGTTTTACCATAATTTGTAAAATGTATATTTATTTATTTTTAAAAGGATTGGAAATTTCAAAAAAGGTAAATAATATAATATACTCGTATAGTTTGTCAATTAGGCAAAATAGGTGTAGATAAAGATCTAAAGAATACATGTTTTATTCAAATTTATTAAATAAATTAAAATAATTATTTTGTAATTTAGAGAAACTGTACAATTATTTATATTCAGAAGTTATTTAAAAAATAAATTTTACAGATAACCTTTTACAGAAAGTTTGAGGACAAACCCCTTCAATTTCAATTTAGAATAATCCAAAAAAAGTAAGCCTTGTCAATAAAGACTTGTTTTGAAATATGAGGCTAATAATTTTCTACAAAAGTCTAGTACATTTTTTGATAGTTTTTTTGGTGATATTTATAAATATCTGGAAAGAAATATGTCTGAGTGTTTAGTTTAATGCTGAGAAATTTACCTTTGAAGATGTAAGTAAATACTTTTACAAAAGTACTCCAAGGCAAACAATATAGTATACCAAGAGTTACTTTACAGCCGTTCAGCTTCCAACTTCGTTTTAAATTTTTTGATAAATCATATGAATTAAATGAATTAATATAATTATTAACAATAAAGTAAAGAAAAATAATAACATTTTGATATTAAACAACTCTAAAAATGATGATTGTACATTAAGAGATTTGAAAAATAAATATATTTCTAATACAGATATAAACATAATGTTAACAGTAGAAAGTGAAAAGGAAGAAATATCCATTTTTGAAATTCGATATCAAACCATTTTAAGACCTTTTTGTAATTAAAAGAAACACAAAAGCTATTATATATATTTTTATCATTTCTATTTATTTAATTGGGTTAACAATAAAACATATTAAAACTAAAACATTAAAAGAATATACATTAAATAAAGCCAATTATAGTTAACCACAGAAACACAAAAAGATTGGTACAAAATATTTAGTTTAGATCTAGCAAATTAACGCGTATCTATGAGGGTGAATGTGCATATGTAAGAGGGTGTGAGTATGATGTTGATTTTATACTTGTAAATTGTATTAAAAACAATTATATCGTATAAATGTGTTTTTCATCTAAATTCAGGGTATGTTTAATTTGGCTCAAAAATCGTTAGTTAATACAATGGAAAACCGATTTTTGTAATCTGCACAGATTTTTTTTGTACAAATATGACGTTGTATAAATGTGTGTAGCTAGCTAACTTATTTTTCACCCAAGTGTCATTTAGGTCCTTTTAGTATTCTAGCATCGATATGTTTTATGACATCAGTTAAGACCCACTTTTTACATAAAAAACTTTTGTAATTTATAGTCAGGTAGACATGCATAAAATATTTATTTCTCTCCAAATTTCCCATGGGCCTAGGATATTTTATAATATTTTTAAAGGTTTTTCTCTCTTCAAAAGATGAATACCGAAAATCAGGTTATATTTAATTTCTAATAATAAATACATTGTAATAAATACAAACAAACATATAAAAATATTATTCATAGATTTGGAAACGTTAACTGATTTTTTTGGTGTTGATGTTTTGTTGATTTTTTGTTGATGCCTGAAATTTCCATAAATCCGGAAAACTTCATATGCCCAAAACATGATATCGAGTTATAAAAACACGTAGTCTTAAGAAAATCGTTAAATTAAAACATAACATTTAATTGATTGAGATTTTTTTTCTTTTTTCTACTTACCCTTATCTACACTTGCGGTGCATAGGGCACTAGATCGCATCGACGTATTTATTGTTAAGTAAACCCAAGGAAATAGCCGCAAATATAAAAAAAGGTTTTCCGCTAAATTTCTACATTAGTTACAATAAAAAAATTGTTTGCAAATACAGATTGGTGTGGGGATTCTATTCTCTCTGCCTGCGCCTGCAGGGAAACGGCGTCATGGTTAATTAGTTTTTTAGTGAATTACTTTCATTTTATGGTACGTAGATAGTAGGTACCTACTCTATGGAATGTGATTTAGACAAGACACAAAATGCCGAACCCTCTTCTAGTCGAACGGAAGGTCTGCTGACAACAGTCCGGCTTCTCCTGAGGAGTTTTACGTGGTTTTCTCCCGGCAATGAACAAATGCTGAGAAGTTCCTGATTGGTCCACACTAGATTATCTCTCCTGTTCCCAACACAGGAGAATTAATCTAATGTGATCCCAACCATAGAATAAAACATATTTGTATAACTTACCGTTGAACGGGGCTACTTGAACTTTGATGTGTTACTTGAGCCCTGTAGAAAAAAAATATTGGAATCGGTATTTAGTCTACAATAATGAACGTATCGTGACAATAGGTGTCACGTGTCAGGGAAACAATGAATCATGTCGATACGTTCATTATTATAGACCAAATACAGATCTATTTTTTTTGTACTGGGCTCAAGTAACACATCAAAGTTCAAGTAGCCCCGTTCTACGGTATACGAAACAAAAATTTATTTAATGATTTATAAACTTTGTGCACAATAGCAAGATAAATAAAAAATGCAATCACCATCTAAAAAATATGATTTAGATTATTAACATATAGTGTTCGAAAATTATACGATTCTCTCTGCCTACCCCTGCGGGGAAGCGGCGTGATGGTTAGTTACAGTGAATCCTTACAAAGTTTGAGTACCTACCCCCCGTATGTACTTATAAAACTTTCTACCAAACGTGACAATCGTGACAATGTGGATACTTGAAGTATTAACTTATCGCGGGAATAATCGGCTTGAACAAGGCCGTGACCTATACGTATCACGATCTACGTACATATGTAGGCGTATGGAGGAAAATCACTTTCCTATGGAGGAAATATTTCGTTTACATTTACTGATTCATAATGAAATTACATAGGGCAAACAATATATTTCTTCTTGTCTTTTAATCACTTTTCTTGACTTCTTCTCCTCATCTGTATCAAATGGTGATTAGGGCGTTGCATGCCATAGATGCAGTGTTGTCTTGATCATCAATTACATGAAGGCAGGGTAATCGGTCCAGCCTAGGATGATATGCAAGAAATACAGGAGTGAAAAAACAAAAACATTATTTATTTTGACCCTCCCCCCTTGGGAATTGAACCCAGAGCGTCTAGCACAATGCTAGACGTAGCTAAATGCACCAACCATTACACTACAGAGTACATATAGTAGTTTGTAGTTGTATAAATAGTGATACTTTTCCAATTTCATTATTCAACTAAGTTTTTTTTTAACAGACGCAACATTATTTTAGTGAAAGGTAGATAGTCAATTATAAGATTTTGAAATGAGTAGGTACCTACTTACTTTCGATAAGCAGCTTACAAGTACTTATGTAGTAAAGCGTATGCTAAAGCTAGATTGAGACGTCAGGGAATTGCATGTCCTGTCGGATTTTTATTTCTTTGTCAGTTCTATCTTGGAAAAGTATGGTATAATAGAAAATGGTATTTTCGCTTTGCATAATATGATTAAAGTATGAAATGTAGGATTCATAATTTTATATAAATACATGTTTATATATATATATGTATATATATATATATATATATATATATATATATATATATATATATATATATATATATATATATATATATATATATATATATATATATATATATATATATATATATATGATGATGATAATGATATATTATATCAACTGTCAACCGTCATTTTGGCAGTTGATTTGTAGTCAGTACGTTTTGCCATTTCATCTTGAATAGACTGAATGACCAAAATGCGCGTCGTAGGTTCGGTAAATGGGCTGAAAACAATATTCAGCTTGATCCAAAACGCAAAATTTTGTTCACCGATGAGGCACATTTTTGGTTAATGGCTATTTCGATAAGCAGAATTGCCAAATTTGGAGTGGGGAAAACCCAGGAACCTTTGTCGAGACGCCCTTACCTCCATTCAAAGTCACTGTTTGGTGTGCTTTATGGGCAGGTGGAACAAGTTCAACAAGTAGATTTGCAATAAAACACAAAAAAATTAACTTAAGGTCTTTAATAAATAATTATTTTCTAATACAAAAAAACGCTTACACCTCCGCAGAAAGTACTACGCATAATTTGCTTCCATCATGTATATAAAAATTACAAGGAATAAGAATTCTTTGGTCTTTTTGTCATAACGGATGACTACAGTACAATCTAAAGGGCTTATTATAGGTTACGTTATCTCTAACAGCCAATTTATTCATTACTTCAATATTACAAGATAATTCAATAGTATTTTATATGGTTTATTGATAGTAGAAATAAGAAATTATCAAATAAGAATATTTTTATATAAGGAAAGTATATAATAATTTACTACTGCAAAAGTAACTGTTGAAAGTTTATGATATTACAATTAATTTGCTCTAAGATAATTTTTTTAAATCGACAGGATTAAGTTGTTATGTATAGTTCGATGATTTGGTAAAAAAATCAACTGTTATCTGAGAATTTAATTGACTAAAGTAATAAATGACTTAAGGAAATAAAAAGTTTCATTCAATTCACATAATCACAAATAAGCACTCAAGATATGTTTTGTAAATCATATAAGCATCAAATATTTTTACTGTCTTATGTTGGGAATTTTTCTCTTGTCCGTTATTACATTGGAACAAACATGAAAATTGTGGGGAAATTCTATATCTTAGCATATCTAACGTTAGATAGAGTTGTAATTAAAAAATGTAAGGGGCAAATGTGAGATCACAAAAACAAACATTAAAACACCCAAAAAAAATCCATTAAAACACTGCCAGGGATATATTTCATAAAAAGTTAAAGAAATCAAAAGTATTAATAAAACTTGCATTATCATGCGTATAATGTACGGATGGAAATAAAGATAGCTTATTGGCTATTCACCTACCATGGGTTTTTTGTTTGGTTACAGCTGTGTTTTGTTTTATTCTATTGAATGTTTATTGGTGAATTAAAATTTTAAAAAATATATTTCAAAACAGCAAAGTAAAAAATATGGATAATGTTGCATCATTTTTCGTATACAAAACTGATTCCGTATGCAAAATAATGTTTCGAAAGTTATTTATGAAATAATGACTAAAAACAACAAAAGAAGATATTAAATAAAATCGAAACTTTAGTCAGAAATTATTTGAAAAAATTGTTGATCAAATTTTGAATTTTGGGTTAAATATTTTACCAAATTTCAAATTATGTAATGAATTGAGGGATCAGAATTTTCGACTTAAAATTATAAGTAAAAAAACCTATGCTGGACTATTAACTGGTTTCTCATAGTGGATAATATAAAAATGACGCTTATGGTTTCGAATAAAATAATATTTTCACCTGATTTTAAATGCATACATATATATTTTTTAAATGTTCATTTTATGTTTATGACTATCAGTAAATTATTATTGACAAAATCTGGTCACCATTTAGAATATCATAAAATGTAGTGTGTTAAATTACAATCTTAAGAAACCTCTACAAAACTATTTAATAATTTTATACTATTTACAACAACTACTTCACATTTTATCACCATATGGATTTGGACATACGAGTACATATCTTCATTTCAGAAAAAAATAATAATACACTTACTATCAACAAAAAAATAATAGTACAGTAGACTTCTGATTATCCAGAAATGTGAATTAACTGTCACAGTATTTGATTTTTTTTTACAAATACAATTTTAATTTATGCTAATTTCTCTTTTGCGAGTCTTATTATTTTTGTATTAGATGATCACGAGGCTACTGTATAATTTAGCAAAAAGGAAATATGCATTTCTCAACAAACCTTCAATTTTTACAACACTCTCAAAGGATGTATATATGAGATTTAATAATCATATTATTTTTTCAAAGTTGTGTAAAGTGCATTTTATTTAAATTGACATAATGAAAAATAGATTTATTATGGCTTTGGTAATATATTTTTACAATGCTAATTTTTCAGCGTAAAACATGATGTTACATGCATTTTTTGGTGCAGGTGATAGATAAAGAAAAGAAATGCATTGAAAATAAACTATTCAAATATGTATGTGATTTTGGCATCTATTTTCTAGTTGTAAAGATCTCTTTTAATAAAATACACTCTACACACCTGTTAAGTGGAATATTAAAACAAAAATAAAAAAAAATATTATGAAAATAAAACAATATGAGCTGAAATCATCTTTGAATACCAAATAATATAAAGATATTGAAACAGTTTGTCGAGCATGTATGTATGTTATCCAGTAAAGGTGGAGACTGGCTGGAGCATTTCCTCGTAATGTAACACGTTACGATGCGATTCAGGCAGTCAGTGCACCGAGCCGAGCGTTCCATCCATAGTTTCGGATGCTCTGTGATGCTCGCCGCGAGCGATGTTACGACGTTATGTTACGACGAAATGCTCCGGTCAGTCTCCACCTTAATGTAAACATTTTTTCCAAGTATACAAATCCTATGAACTAATGCATTTTTCGTATTGTCATATGAGTTTTCTTCCTAAAATACAAAATAGATTTTAAACACTAGATACTAAAAATAATATTATATTACAAATGTTGAGATAAAAAAAATCATATAATTTGAATGTCGAAACATAAACTACATAGTGGGTGATGAGATGATATATAAAATTGAATTTAACTTAGTGCAAAAGAGTTTTTTTTTAAAGTCAGAATGCCAGTTAATTTTATATATACATCTATTTTTATTTTTGCTCTAAGTAAACTATTTGATTTTTAATTACAATAAGCAATAAACACAGTTTGTGGTATACATAATTTGATTCTACGTCAGCAATTAGAACTCACTGGACTGGCATTATATTCTTATATGCATTTCTGGAATTGAAAAAAACTTGTAATTGAATTGAAATTCATTTTCAATATGAATTTTAAACATATAAAATCTTGAAAATATGGCACTAATATTCCTGAGAGTAAGCTTAAAAGTGTTTAACTTTTTTTGTTCAAAAACACAATTAATTTTACACATTATCAGTGGATATACATATTGCATTGAGAATTACCAAAATAATTTAAAATAATTTTGCAGATAAAATATGAGATTTTGATGTTTTATGATAGTCTCTTAAAATAATTTAAATATGACACACAAATCATAAGAAAAGTTCCTCAATATATGTATAACATTCAGAAGAACAGATGTACAAAACATTTTAGCTTAAAAAAATTCAGAATGCATCATCATACAGACATATGATTTTTTTATTGTCGGCTTTGTCGTGTAGTGGTTCACTTATTTGGCAACCATGCATGAGGTCTTCGGTTCGCTTTCCGGCAGTCGCCATCCAGATTTGATGATTTCGTACTGCAATATTTAATGTGCTACCCTGAACCACGACTTGAAGTCCAAGACTGATCATAATTTCACAATTAGTGGGGATAAAAGATAAATAAAATATTATTGAATCATTTTAACAACACTCATGTAGTATTTTGTCATTAAAATAATACGTCATTAATGTTTATAGTTTAGTTTGTTAAAGAATAATGGATTATCATTCATCTAATCACCATTGATATAATGTATGGAGTTGAAAATATAAATCGGTCTTTCGATGAAAAATTAACCAAATTCAATACACGAAATTTTTTAATCATTATTCAATTTTCATTATCGAATTTCAGTGTTTAGAGTTTCCGGGTTCGAAACTAACAATGACTCAATTGTGAATTTAAAATATGTATTAAGTAAAAAGACAATGGCTCAAAATCAATAAAAAATAAGTATAATCTCTGGTAGATTATCTGAATTTTAAAAGCATGGAGTTGGCAAAAGAATTATAAAAAGACTGCATGGAGTTGAAATTGCGATCTCTTATATGAATGTGCAGCAAAACGATGTATGATAGATGTCTGAATTGTGAAATAGGGAAGGAATGCAAAGTTGATATAAGCATTATCGATAACATAAAGAAAGGTGTGTTGAGATGGTTTAGACGTGTGGAACAAATGACTGAGGAAAGAAAGGTAAAACAAATTTATGGGGTGAATGTATATGAGTAGAGGAAGACCGAGAAAAACTTGGTACAATTAGGTAAGTCAAATACTTGAAAGCGGTCGGGTCAGGAGTCGAAATAATCAGTGGGTATGTATGTATGAGGAGATTTATGAACGAGAAAGAGGCGAATTTGCAAAGACAGAGTGGTGTGGTATTCTATTCTGTCTGCCTACCCTTGCGTCGTAATAGTTAGTTAGTTAGATTTTCTGAATTTTGAATTGCCGCTTTTTGACACCAATATATGAGTGATTTAAGATCATGGGATATGACATATGATAAGGTTATTCTTAAAAGGTCATCAGCCTTCGCTATCGACGTACAGTAGAGTCTCGATTATCCGGCCTAAACCGGCCGCAGCAAGGTCAGATAACACGGAAAACGATAAAAATGACATTAAAAATGTGTTAATTTTATTTACACATCGAAAACTTTTCAAATATGTACATGTAACATAACTGAATGTAACAAACTAAAACATAAAAATGCACTTTTTTTTTTGGGGGTCAAGGGATCTTGCATCTCTTATGTCACTGCGACCATATTAGGTCTATTGTGACTTCCCTCTGTATTACAGCTCACCGCCAAGACCTACATGAGTCATGTAACTCACGACCTGTCTTGGTGGTAGGAGCTTCACCTTCTCGGAGTCCAGTAGAGGTCCTCCAAGGATGTGACTTCGTTTGTGAGCGAGTGCGTCACAATTGTAAAGAATGTGGATTGGCGTTTCGCTATCCTCCATACAAAATCTGCATACTGGGGAGTCATGAAGTGAGATTTTTGTCATGTGTTTCCTCAGTCTGCAGTTATGAAAAAAAACTTGTCCTGGTTAGGATCCTTATTTGTTTTTTGCTTAGCTTTAGAGCTTCTGTGGTGAATTTCCGTGAGTTAAAACACGACATTAAAAATGTGTTAATTTTATTTGCACATCGAAAACTTCTCAAATATGTACATGTAACATAACTGAATGTAACGAAATAAAACATCAAAATGCACTTACGGCAAAGTAATAAAACATGTTTTGCAGTAGGTACATACTCGCATACAATGCAGTGAACTATGCAACTAAACTTAAGTTTGTGAATTAAAAGTCCGTGATTGTATTTTGTTTAACCCGGCAGGATAACTCGGAAAGTCGGGTAATCGAGGGTCGGATAACCGAGACTATACTGTAGTTAAAAAATCCTCCGCGCAAAAGAGGGAAAAGTCAAACAACTGTCCGGTCTCTATACTATCAATATGTTAAGTATTTGTGGCCTCTCTGGTGCGTGCTGAGGTGGCGCTGCAGGAAGGGCAGGTGCAGGGCGGAGGAGACGCGCGGCTTGGCCCACTTGGGCCGGGAGCCGTGCCCGCTCTGGCCACTGATCTCCGCCCTGCTGACGGCCATCTCCTCCGAGTCTATCAAGTCCGGGTCCACCGCGTAGTACGACGCCGAGAAACCCTTGAACACGATGGTCTCGTCCGAGCGGAATCGGATGAGAAGAGTTTCGCTCATAGATATGATTTCCGCAGGGATCTGAAAAGAATTAAATAATCATCAATCCAATATCTTTCAAATTTATACATATCGCTAACTCCTTTTAAGAACGTCATAAATAAAAAAAAACTTGATTTTTCAGGAGAACATTTTTAATGTTTAAAAATATAATATGAACAATGTTTTAAAAAATAAATATGAAGCCACTAATTGATATTTTTACTGTGCAACAGATCTTTTAAGGTAAAACCTGAAGGTTTTTTCTCCATTTGAAAAATATTTAGTATATTTAAAAAAATATTTAAACAATACCTTTTATTCAAAATGCAAAAACAACACTTTTTGCCCTGTAGCGGATAAATATTAAGTTTAAAATATGCCTCTTTTTCTTGGATATAGTACATTTTCTGGGCATTCCGAAAACACGCACAAATGAAAATTGACAATTTTTGATTTATGACGTTCTTGAAAGGAGTGAGCGATTTGGGAAAATACTTTTAATTTTAGCACATTTTTCAATATCCGAAGATTAACAGGGATATTTATTATCCTGGAATTATATTAAATGTTCATCCTGGTTAACTGATAATTTGCTATAAATATACCACAAATGTTCTTAGACTTTCCTGATATTGCAGCACTCTTACATTTTTCTTCTTCAGATTCCTATGTGCTATCCTATCAGTTTACATTGCTAAAAGTAATTTTTTTTTAAAAGTATTTGTTTTTAAAAAAAATACATGATTTTAATTATTGCCAGATAGATTTGAAATATCATTATTTGGATTCGGCAGTCACTTTGTGGTAATATCTATCAATTTAAAATATAAGTTCTACTTTGTAAATACATACCACTATTTCATAAAATCTATTATGTATGACAGTTGTTTCAGTGCATTTTGCATCATACGGTTTGAAAATGATGTGGAATGCATCGAAATACATGTCACAATAGATTTTTAAGAAACAGTGGTATTTACCAAGTAAAACATAAATTAGAAATGGATTTTAAATGCCTAAATTATTTTAAATAAAAACGAAGCCTAATATTATTTTAAAAGACTTTATACCGAATTTCCGCAGAATCTTCCGTAGCTAGGTCCGCTGGAGGCGTCAGGCCCGTTGAAGACTTCCACATAGTCGTAGCGGCAGAACTTCTCGTCCTCCACGTTGAAGGTCAGGAAGGTGAGCTGGACGTTGCGGCCGGGAGCCGCTTCGATGGTCCAGTCGCAGTCGGCGCGGGGCTCGTACATCTCGTCCCCGTAGCGCGCGTGCGAGTACAGGTGCTTCACTCGGGACGTGGCCATCAGGCGACCGCCACAAGCTGGGGATCAAATAACTTGATCATGAGGCACCTCTCGCAATGTGATAAAATTACTCATTCTAATAAGTTAAAAACAAAGTCTCATAAAACTAATGATAAACCATTCTTATTATCTTTTAACATAGATGAACGAGAGCTTATAGCTGGAGATAATCCAGATTTGTATTATCCAAGTATTTAGACACACTCAAATGTTGTAAAATCCATTCTGCTTTATTTTGGCACTACATAGTGAAAATAACATACAGTAATTTGTCTGCCGCCGCAGTGTAATGTTCAGAACGCTCAACTACCGTACTGGAGGTCTCAGGTTCTTGTAATAACAGGAAATTCGTAAATGGCCCGCAAAGTACCCGCAAGATAGCAAACGCAGGGTAGTATTTAAGATTTTAACAGATATAGACAGGCACCGTGGCGCAGTTAGTAAACGCTCGACTGCGAAACTGGCATCGCAGGTTGCCCCGCCAATTGCAAAAATAATTCTAGAAAGATTTATTTTTGATTGGTCTGGGTGTTTGCAATGTGTTTTTCACATTTACCCTCCCTATCCTTGCTATTCTACCTGCAGATAGGCATCTAAAATAGACTTTGCGGGTTATTCCTTTAAATAAAGAAAAAAAAAAAGTATTAAGGTACCAGTGGAGTGAGTAGCCATGAAGCCCTTCCTCTGCACGCTGGCATCACTCTTGAAAACCATGAACATCTGGTTGGAGTTGGCGATGATCGGGTGCGGGATCTTACTCCCGCAGAACCTTCCTAGCAAGGATGCTTCGGGACTGTCTCCGTCGTACACCGCTATGTGATCGTACGCACATTCCTGAAATGGAAAATACAACATAACGTCGGAAATGTAATCCATTATGCAAGATATGTATATGTATATGGGATAATTTTTTTAAGCCCTGTAGTGTTCTGTTAATTTCACGTTGAAAAATTACTTATTCATAAATAACTTACGATTAATTGAAGACCATTACAAAACTGTTAATAAAAGGAATTTGTTTAAAGTTTGTTATTGAATCTTCGCTCTCTGCTTACCCCTCTGGTGAGGCAGCATGATGGTTAGTGAATTAGTTAGTTAAAATATTTGTTATGATGATCTTACAGTAGAAAAACATACTACATACATATAATATATAGTTTGGAAGAATCTTAATCTTCATACAAGTTCTTTTAATTTTTATAAATATATGTCTTTGGTAAATGAGTTTCAATATCGATGTAAACAGTAATAGCCCAGTACAGTACGATGTTTATATTACATGCTAAATGAATATCAATATTTTTAATAATATTTTTTAATGATTCCATTAAATGATTTACCAGTTATTTTGTGGTAAAATCTATCCCTTTTTTATTTTCATTAATCTTTGTAAATACCACTTATTTTTTAAATCTGTGGTGACACTTTTTTTCATGCATTCGGCATCATTATCAAACACCGTATGTGAAGTTAAGTGCAAATTACATATAATGTTGTACCCTTGGAACCCTTGGATGAAGAGGTGGTAGTTACCTATGCTACCCGCATATGTACCAGAAATTTGGACTAAGCTTCATATATGGTGTTTGATATTGATGCTCAATGCATTGAAATGAGTGTCAAATAAAATTAAAGTACCCTTTTCTAAAGAAGTTTTAAATTGATGGAATTTCACTGCAGTTTAGGAAGCTCGCAGATTGCGAAATAATGGGCCATGAAAATGGCATTGACATTTCAGTTTTTCAGTTGAATAAATAATAAAGTATGTATTTGATAAAATCATACACATTCAAACCAGTAAATTAATGACACATTATATACCTAGAATAATGCTGTAGGTTTACTTGGATTACAATAAAACAGGATTAATCAAAGTACTTCTTCAAAAAAGTATTCAGGTGGGTAAATCTTTATACCTGATGATGCTCCATTTCAAATACATTGAAGAGTAGTTTGATCCGATGTCCAGGTGTTGTTGTAAAGTGCCACACGCAGTCCTTTCTCGAAGGATATTGGTCAGGATAGTTAGGACTGAAACACAAGTTTACATTAACACAAATATCTGAATAATAAAAAAACACAAATAAGAACCAAAATTACGCACTAAGTACATATTATGTACAGCGAAACCCGGATTAAACATTTTCTCGTCAATTGCGTGTAATTATTTCTATCCTGATATATTTACGTACATTTATTACCCGCATTTACATTTTTCCCCCCCAGTTTACATCGTAAATATTGTCTCATTCGATTTTTAATACAAACTTCTTTTTTACATTATTTGCGATCATCGTTTACATGCAGATTTTACGTTTTTTGCTTGTTCGTTTAGTCATTACAATTTTCATAATAAAATCCCTCTTCCCTCATTTAGGTTCTTGTATCCAAAAACACTCATTTAAAACATGATTTTCACAAAAATATAAATAAAATTATAATGCTTCTTTCATCACCCCGCATTTTCATTTTCTCTTCATTTAAGTTTTTTTTATCAGTCCGTTAAAAAACGTAAAATCGAAGTTTCACTGTATTATATAAATTTGAATGAAATAGTTAACGCTACCTGTTAATGGTACCCTGGGGTTGGGTAACTTCGTGTTTACAGCCCCCTTCCTTGCAGTCATGTTTATTCTCATCTAACATGAAGCCATTGTGGCAGGAACAGATATAAGAACCGATAATATTGCGACATTCGTGTTGGCACCCTCCATTGTTCACAGCGCACTCATCATTATCTAACAAAACAATAAAAACATTACAAAAAAGATGCAGTGATTATTCAAAACGTTCAAGTATGTATGTATTTCTTCAAACTCTCATCCACACCTGATGGTCTACTGCATCATATAAACGCAGTGTTATCTTGATTGTTAACACATAAAGGAAAAGTGATCATCCCTCCGCTTCAGGTACCAGTCCAGGGTAATATAGAATAAATATTAGAGTGAAAAAAATCACTTATATTTATTTGACCCCCTCTAGGAATAAAACCTGGGACTTCCAGTATGGTAGCCGAGCGTGCTGACCATTACACTATGGAGGCGGACGTATATATCTAATGTATATATTTAATGTAAAGTAACAATCCATCATTTAACGTGGTTTATAATTAAATTAAATAATAATGAAATAAAAAAAAAAACAATCGATCATACATATGTAAAAGGTTAAACTTTTTAAGACACAGATAAACTAACTCAGTATGGTGCTGCATAAAAATATAAATGCGAATAAACATTCTTTCAAAATTTACTAAAAAATAGTTTAGTTGTTGCGTTATTCTGCAACTGGAACTGACTTTTATTACCGTGTGGCTACACACATCAAGTAATAGGGTCAGAGCTACGCAATAGCAATTAACTAAATGTAATATTTGTGCAGTAACATATAAAAAAATGATCATCATCATATTACCAATCAGATAGATGGCGGAGAAGCCAGACTTCTGCACGCTGTTATCGGAAGTGAAGACCAGTCGGAGAGCGTTCCCCTCACTGACGACTGGAGTGGGGATCTTGGAGCCGCAGTACACCCCGTGTCTTCTGAGTACTTCATCACCTAACTTGCTGTGCACAGTCAGGCTATCATATTCACATTCCTGGACAAATTATAATCACATTGAAATACGCAGTTTTAAAATTCATGTAGATCTAGGGAATAATATATTTGTATATCTGTTAAGTTAAGTTAACATTGAAAAACAAAAAGCCATAATTGAAATAGGTATTATATGAGTATATTATGATCAGTAGTTTAAACAAATATAAGTTAAAATGAGTACAGTTTTGTACAGTTCTGAGAACAGTAATGTTTGGTACGCAAAACAAATCCACCATTTGAGTGAATAACAAAATTGGATAACCTATTTATACACTTTGCTCAGTAAAATAATAGCGTTTGATTTTTTTTTGGAATTATGGATGACAATGAATGTAACTCCCAATAGTAACCTTGTGGAACCTTAGAAAAAAGGAAAATTGATAAAAAATACACATAAATACCCTCAATTAATGTATGTAAATTAGGAAAAAAATATATGGTGGTTTGATAAAGGACAAAATAATCCAGGTGCTTTATTTAGAGTAATATGGTGCTGGTGAATTGAGCAGGGAGACCATTATTGATTTGAAATAGTCGTACCTTACCTGTTGGTAGACATTATTCCCCTCTATATCGAAGTGTGTGAAGTTGAGCATGATACGGAACTGCGGTGGTGCTATGATGTCCCACATGCAGTTCTTGCCCGCCGGATACAGCTCCGGAAAGGATGGACTGGTGATGGTGCCATTCGCTGCGTCAAATACACCTCCACAGGCATCTGCAATCATTGTTTTTATCTTTAGTAAAAAATCAGATGTAATTTAATATAAACAAAAATGTGAATCTAGTTACAGACTAAAGAAAGCATTTTTTAATTTTTGTTTTACATGTTTTGATGCATCCTACATCACTTTCAAACACCGTATGTGAAGCTTAGTATAAATTGTAGAGTTATGTCCTAGGAACGTATAAGGATGAAGAGGAGTAGGAGCTATTTCTTATTTTTATAAAAAAAATTATATATTTTCTATCAGTGGAAACAAAGACAAAAGCGGGGAGGCTTTAGTCATTGTCATATTGTAAATTATTAGTTTATTATAATATTTATTTTAACTTTTAACTTATGAGTGGAACTTTTCAACAGTTCTAGGAAGAATTTCCGAGAAGAGAGGTTTTTGTTATATGAATATCGCTTGCAATATTTTAATACATGTATCCCCTTATATTGTGTATACCACATTAACAATAGCAATATTCATTGACGAGTGAAGCTATACTTTATTCAAAGAAAATTTATTACATTTCTCTATTTGCCATACTATTGGCCCAGTTATCAATAAAATTAAGTGAGCTTTATAAGATGTGATCTTACGCTAGATCATTCATAAATAGATCTGCCTTTAAGGAATTGAACCTAAAGGTATGTACATAATGAACTTCCACTACTACACAGATAATTTATTTTAGAGATTAATTCAAAACCAATTCATACCTTCGCAGCTTTTCCCGTCTGAATGGAGTTCATAGCCTATTTTGCAGGAGCATTCATACCCTCCGAGTGTGTTGATACAGTCATGTTGGCAACCGTGCTGCAACAGGGCACACTCATCGTACTCCTTCATAAACGTTGCGGAGAATCCGGCTTTTTGCACGGAGCCGTCCGAAACGAACTTGACCAGCAGTTTGTTGGATGTCGACCTACAAATGTGAAAAGAGATATTGTTAGGTATCAGAAAACAAACGATATGGGATTTTAAGAAAGCAGGATAGAGATTTTACCTTATGTCTGGTGGTATTTTGTATCCGCAGAAGACACCGACTAGAGGGCTATCCGCAGCATGCCCATCTCTTACTTCCACCATGTCATACACACAGTTGTCGTGGTTTTCAACTTCAAATGACTGGAACTTCAAGGCCACCTGCGTACCAAGGTTAAATTTTTTAATTTGTAAAATACAGATTTTCAGATGCAGTCCCTTGGTATTCCTGGAGTCACGATCACAAGACTAAGAGTAGATAAAGAGTTAAGCCTCTAAAAACTACTCAGTTATAGCCATTCTAGTACATAGTAGCAGAAAAATGATTTTTAATATATTGCTATAAGATTTTTAAAAACAAAAAAACAGTTTACACATATTTCTCGCATTCCATGCAAAAATATGTTTCCTTAAAACTTCCTCACTCCAAGTATCTAAAAATTACATATGGTTCAAAAGGGGGTATTAAAAAGACCCCAGTCATATTCATAGAAATATTCTATGTAATAATTTATTTATTTATTTATTTATTTATTTATTTTTATTTATTTTATTTTCATAATACATAGATACATTCAATATACATATTCATTTCATATATACATTTATTATACGTATTACGGCTCTTTACGGCCGAATACTAACATGGTAATACAAAATTTATATTTCAATTTTTTTAAATTTTCTAATGATATATTTTTTTAATGATTAGATTATAAACATAACATACAGGAGATACAAAAATAATTTATAGTTTAAGGTTTTTCAATGTGATAATTACACCTGGACTTTAATTAATTCACTTTCTACCATGTCCCTTCCAATGTTGAGCAACCATCGACGGACACTGTTCTTAAAGACCTGATCACTTCTGGAAATCTTAATGGTTTCGGGCAGCAAATTAAATATTTTTGGAGCAAGGAATGAAAAATTTTTTTGAGCAAAACTTGTTTTAACGGCTGGGCCAATATAGTTTTTATTTAATGCTGCCCGGGTTCGAATAGTTTGTTGCGTTCTTACCTTTTCCATTTTATTCCAGAAGTGAATCAGTACTTCCTTGACGAAAAGTTGCCGTACGTCTAGTACCATGTAGCTTGTAAATAGCTCATTGGATGGGTGTGTCGAGATACGTTTATTTAATAATACTACGGAGCTGATGTGTTGTCAGCAGTATGCTCACAGAATGACTGTACGAATCGTGGTGTGAACGATTGACAGAATTTTTGTCTCGCTTCCACACAATTATGAAGACTCTAAGGACCATATTAAGTGTCAAAGAGATAGAATAAGAAATACCAAGATAAGAGAAATATGCGAGATTGAACATGTCGTTAGGTGGGGAAGACAATGGTATGCGCATGTGAGGAGAATGGAACCATTCAGGCTCTCCTAATCGCACTGCATGGTCAACGTCAAGGTAGACGACTCCTGGGCAGACCATTAAAGAGATGGATTGACAGCCGGGAATCGGCATTGCAGGAGTCTAATCCCTATTAAAAATAGTTTCCAAGGCCTACACCAAGAAGAAAATATGGTATCAAAAGATTAGAATCCAACTAAAAAAAAGGTTCTTACTTGATAATCTTGGGGGACTGTCAATTTCCAAACACACTCCTTATTAGGGTGATAGTCGTCCGGATAGTTGGGTGACTCCAAGTGACCACCTGCATCTAGTTCTAACTCTCCCCCGCAAACAGCTGTAAGGAGAAGTTTTTTTTATTTATTTGAACAACAATGGTTCTTATTACAGTGAGGGATCAAAAAACAATATACTGACCACTGTTCACTAAATGAGACAGCGTTAATGAGGAGCAGCCCGACAAATTTCAACGTATTGTTGGCAGGTGATTTTTTTATCAACTCCGACCCTAGTTACTATACCAATTAGGGTGATATACTATTCATAAGTAATTGAAAACCTAATTCCGATCTGTACAATGTATTTTGGCGTCTCACGCATTACCAAAATTAAGCAAATAGAATGCTTATAAGCGTCTCCCGCTCTCTACCAACAGTATGTAAAATACACTTTTTAACAATCCCGCAAATAATGTGTCAATAAATGTATTTCTATTCTGGTACTTGTACTTATATAAATCTACATTAAATAATATACTTGGTTTTTGACTAGTTTCTATGGATTTTTAGGGAAATGGGAAAATGACTTTAGACAGGGAACTCGAAATATGTAGAATGAAATAAGTTATGAAATTTCAATTTCAATTTTGAGCAATATAAAAACAATCAATGTAAAAATCAAAAATTAAGTTCAGTTTCGACCGTTGTATTGAAATACATTGTTTAATGAAATTTCACTCTCAATATTGAGTGATACAAAAACTCTTCATGTTATAATAAAAAAAAAACTAACTTCAGATTCAAGATCTGCACCCTCAAATAGAATAAGGTAAGAACTCTAAGGTAAATAATTATGTGATCCTGTTTTTGTCAAATACATGCAATCCAAATGTGTTTTTTTATTAGTGATGTTAAAATCATTGATGGCAGCCATAGTAATTTGCATTTCGACCCAGAAATCATTATAATCTGATTCATCTGCTCTGAGAAATCAATGGCTACACATCTAAGTGAAGATTAAACAATATCCAACGTCTTTATAACATTATATTTTTATTGGCGATTTAAGTGTTTTTGTTAGAACAGTGGTATTTGCAAAAGATGATAATATTATCATAAAATATTAGCTCGTGTTCAAATTATTGTCATACTGTCAGTATCACAACATAAGCTTCGAATTGTATAAGAGATAGTAAGTGCGTGCTTATAATTTTCATTGATACTAAAATATTTCATTGACAACTAAAAAAATGGGAAAAAGATCTTGAAAATTACCTTCGTAATAAGCGAAAAATCCTTTATGTGGTTGGGGTCTGGTGGTAGAAACATAGTGGAGAAGAAGTCTTGGACCTGATGATAATACCGCACGGTCCAAACTTCCAGCTCCACAAAATCTCCCAAGCACGGGAGATCGCAGCCAGTACCCATCTCGAACTTCCAAAAAGTCCGTTTGACAGTTATCCGATTTATAAATGTCCAAATCTACAATGATTACATATTAAGACGTATAAACATATTTTCTTCTTATAAAGAAAAGTGGAAAAACTAAAAATGACAGCCGGCAATCGAAAAATTCGAATTTTGTTACTAATTTTGGTACGTTGGTAGCATTGCATTAGTGATGGCCTCATAATATTAAACAAGTTTACCGATTTCAAATCAAATCGACGCCGGATTTGCTAAATTTACTTTCTACATTTATCTGTAGTGTATTTTTTAAGAAAACCACGTGTTCAATTATTCGATTGTAATATTAATAAAAAGGTTTTATGAATTACATATTCCTTAAATGATGTTGAATTTAAAAGGCAGCTTTTTGTTTTAAATAATAATATGAGAAATGTTTTCCATGATATCAAATATTGAAACGTTATTTTATGTAATACTTTGAAATAAATCATTGTATGAAATATGAGAGATCTACACATTTATACAAATGAAACCGAAATCAATATAAATATTATGTCGATTCATTTCATTATCGATAACGCCATATTTTAAATTTACTATTACTAGACCATAGTAAAGCAGGTGTACCACAATATGTCAAAAATATGATATTGCGCATGTGCGAATTTTCAAATGTTATGTGGGAACTCTTAAAAAAAATGGTGATGCAAATAAATAGCAGATATTTAGTATATGTTCAATGCTTAAAGGAAGTACAACATTTTGAGGCGTTAAGGAAAATACAGTTTTTTTCATAGTTTGTGTACTTCTACATATATTTATTTTGTTATTATAAAATTTAACATACCTGTAATATTCAAGATGATCCTTTCTCCATGTGTGGCTGTAATTCTCCATTCGCATTTTTCAGCCTCCGTAGTTGAAGATGGATTATTGTATGTTGGCGATGAAAACGAACCGGAATTTTCTTGCAACGTTCTACCACATTCTATAAATAACAATTTCTTTCAAACACGGTTGATAAAATAATGCTTGTTGGTGACATAATAAATAAATATGACTAAAATACTACTTCTATTATGCTGTTACTGCAGTGTTTGCTATTTTCCTTAGTTATTTGAAATAATTACTTTTTAATTAACAGATACCAAGTAGGTATCCTTAAGTTTAAAAAAAAACAGTTGAGTTGTGTAAGATTTACATCATTATGTATTATTTATTGTTATAAAGAGGATTTTCCTATTATCCGAAACAGATTAATCCATTTTGAATTGTTTCTCATAACAAAAGTTGTTTAGGGTTGCAAATTATTTGGACTACGAACAGTTTTACTTTACAAACAAATTAAATTCACGTTTATCACACGGTTGTTTTTTTATTGTTGTTATTGTTGTTTATATTTGTTATTTACAGATTATTTTTTGTTATTATATTTAATTTATTTACATAGAGTAACAATTGTTATTTAAGCTGTATAGTGAGATTTTTGTATTTTTTACCGTAAACTCCCCTATAACGCTGAGATAGGTACCGCGTTATCGGAGGGGACGTTAAAGGGAAGGTTACGTTTTTAAACTGTATTTCAATAAAATTATTCATTTAAGTCATTTCCGCAAGTTAAAGTGTAAAAAAAATACAGATTAAAACATTATCCCCTTATAAAATTCCCTAAGATAAAGGGGTACCTATGTCAACGTTGTAGGGGGGTTAACTGTAAAAATTATGGCGTTGAGATTTTTAATAAAAAATTATAAGTACGAGATAAAATATTTGTAATTTATACTGATTGTAATACAAGTATGACTTAAATTAAAACTGCATAAAATAGAAAGAGGGCATTAGATATTTACAAGACTATTCAATTTATGAGGTCGGACTAAATATCAATTAATCAGCTAGGAAAAAATGGATTTAAATTATTCGTTAGCCGAAGATATAACTGTATTTTATAGTTATTAATATAGGTACTTACTGTGGCATTTATACAACAAATTAGTCTGTGCTATATCGCTCTCGCTCAGTCTCACTCTTTGTCCTATCTCCGGTCTTTTTCTTCCTCGTACTTCCAGGGGGAGTATTGTGTCCAGGTAGGTTCCTTTGGAAAACGTGTTCCTTGCATAGTGCATTATGCTGTCATAATCATACCCCTGTCCGAGCGAATTTACTTCCTCTTCGGTTAGTTTATTGAAGTTATACTCTTGACCTGAAGCATAAAACATTCATTTTTATTATTTTTTTTTTTCATATACTTTATTTAAATAACGTAGTAGAAGAAGTGGTGATATCCGATCACCAGTAAACCTACCAGAGCAAAAAAATTATTCAAACAGGTGAGGAAATATATCAAAGTATACATAAGCTATCATTATCAATGAATTTGCGATTCTCCTCGATCTGTGCAAGATATTAAATTTTGTCTCTCTTTGGTCTAATTTTACTGGTCCCCAATCTGGTGATGTCGGTAACGACGAAACTCGGTTACAAGTTATAATCAATAAAAGTGGGAAAGCTATAAAGCTTTTGTTTTATTATATAAAACAATAATTGTGAAATATGAAAATAAAATTTAAAAAAAATATTTTGTCCTCACGACTCTAATACAAATAATTTAGTTATATGGCTATTGGTATTTTTTAAATCAAATTCAAATTAGTTTGATAAATATAGATGAATAAAATTATAACTAAGTAATAATACTTATTTATTTTAATAATACTGAATAATAATAATACTAAATTATACTAATATATTTTTATCCACATAAATTTTATTTGACCAGCGAACCGGGTTTCATCGTAACCGACATCAAGAGACCGAGTGATGTCAGTTACGACGAAACCAGGTCGCTGGTCAGTAAAATTAATGTGAAAAAACTATGCACTTGTTATTTTATTGTATTAAATGCAGTTCCACCAATAAATGTCGGTATAAAACTGAAATCTTATATAGAGGTTTGATAATAGTTTTCTAATATTATTTATATTAACAATATTGCTACTATTAAGGAAAACACTTGTTTTTTTACCACTTGAGTAAAAGTACTCTAGTCGTAAAAAAACGTGTTTTTTTTATACGTGTATATCGTCATGTCTTACCACAAAGTAAATGCCGAAACATTAAAGAAAACAATATTGCTATTTTTTAAAACGTCATTATTAATAACAGAGTAATTTAATGTAAAACATAACACCTCGTTAAATATATAGAATTTAAAAACTGAAATCCATTTAGCTTTATGCTGGGACTATGTCAGAGATCGCGGGATTAAATTTTTTAATCCTAAAATCCCGGGATCGCAAGAGAACTTTGGATTTTTTACCTAATTATTTCCGTTGGGGGTTATATGATTTAGTAACTCTCGTCCATGCATAGAAATGACTACCTAATAGGTAAAAGCGGTTCTTCTAAATAATAAAATTATTAATTAGTCAAGCACACTAAAACAATAAATTATATTCTCAAACTTTGTTTAGATCAACACAATTGGGAGCTGGAAATAAATTTATTTCCTGGAAATTCTGTTTTTATGTCTAGAAAAGTTTTTTATTTATTATCCTAACCTAAATGTTGGAATATTCCCAGCTTTATTTTGACTTTTAATGATAATTGGTATTTTAGATGTACTTAATCAACATTGATAATTTTGATTAGAAATGTAGCTAATTTTAAACGAATGAGGTCATACAATTAATTATTATATTTTCACAAATTCTAAGCCAAATAATCCCAACTTTGTAAATATACGATAAAACATTTATTCAAGTACTCTAATTCACAAATAAAAGTTTGCTTTTTTTTAAATTTTATAAAAAGAGAAATAGTTGTATTTTTTTATTTACACAAATATTTCAATTTCACACTATTTCTGTGAGCCTAAGCAGCCTATTACAAATAGATATCAAATTGTGATATAGTGGGTTCAAACCGAAAAACTCTGACTTAAGAGACCGCAACACTAACCACGGGACCACAACCCGACACTAAGGGTACTTATGCTTGTGTACATAAATAAAATGTATAAATATTTTTCATTCAAACCCTTATCCGCACCCCAATGGTGCATAGGGCACTGCATCATACAAACGCAGTGTTATTTTGATCGTTTACACATGAAGGAAAGGTGATCAGCCCTCCGCTTCCGGTACCAGTCCAAGGTAATATTGAATAAATATAACATTGAAAAAATCACTTATATTTATTTGAACCCCCTGGGAATCGAACCCGGGACCTCCAGCATGGTAGCCGAGCGTGCTGACCATTGCACTACGGAGGCGGAAATATATGTATGGATATACACGTAAATATAAATATTTTATTATAACAAGTTGATTATATACAGTAAAATAATATTGCTTGCATTCAGAATTATATTTCATGTTACTTTTTGTAAATATTTTGAAAATATGAAGACACATTTGTTTTTCAAAGAATGTTTGCATTTTTTATTTACCAGGCAAAATGCTAAGTAAATATCACTTATTGAAATTAAAATCTTTATCATCATTATAAAACACTAATGCGGTGTTAGATATTGATTTTGATTGCATGGAAACACTTGTCACAATAGATTTTAAGAAATATAAATACCAAAATGTAGTGTATTTGGGTAGTATGTTTTCTAGGGATAGAAAGATTGATAAAGACATAGAAAGGAGAGTGAATGCTGGGAACAAAGTGAATGGTGCACTGAAATCAGTTATAGCAAATAAAAACCTATCAGCGGAAGCTAAACTGGCAGTGCACAACGGAGTCCTGGTTCCAACTCTAATGTATGGAAGTGAAGCTTGGAGTTGGCAAAAGAAGGATGAAAGTAGACTAAATGCAGTCGAAATGCGATCTCTCAGAAGAATGTGCGACAAAACGATGTATGATAGATGTACGAATAGTGAAATAAGGAAGGAATGCAAAGCTGAGATAAGCATTATCGATAGAATTAATAAAGGTGTGTTGAGATGGTTTGGACATGTAGAACGAATGAGTGAGGAAAGAACGGTAAAACAAATTTATGAGGCGAATGTTAGTGGGAAAAGAAGCAGAGGAAGACTTAGAAAAACATGGCACGATCAGGTATGCCAAATACTTGAAAGTGGTCAGGATAGGAGTCGTAACAATCGGCGGGTATGTATGAGGAGATGCATGAACGTGGAAGAGGCGAAGAATGTTTGCAAGGACAAAGTGGTGTGGTGCTCTATTCTCTCTGTCTACCCCTGCGGGGAAGCGGCGTGATGGTTAGTTAGTTAGTAAATACCAAAAAGTGAGTGGCAAATTAATTCATAAAAGCATAATAATAATGAATACATTTTAACAGTTTTTTTAAACGAATAAATTTGTACCAATACAAAATACTATGTATTGTATATCCATAATGCTTTTATGTGCCTTGCCTATTTTGAAAGGACATTACTAAATGTAAATGTGTTAAAATTCTTCGTAATCGGAGGGCATGTATGACTACATTTATGGATGTGAAGGAAGCTAGGAGTGTATGTCAGAACATAAGAGTGTGGCGGTCCATCCTCTCTTCCTATCCCTGCGGGAAAACGGCGTGATGATAGTAGTAAATAGTACATTTTTAAATATAACTTCAAAGCTGATTAAATCATACAACCTGAAGATTTTATGATATAAAATGTTTTAATATCCATGCATTTCTATTGTTGAATCATCGATAATTCATTCAATAAATTCACCAGGGCTGTAATTCCAGTGAAAAGTTAACGAGTTAACTACGCAGTGAAGATAACTTCAGCTTTTCATCTGGAGTTTTGTTTCTAACGACTTTGGCATTTCAAGTGGGTTGTCGATCAGTATTGTCAGTAAGTTAATGATATCGAAAAGAAAATAAATTAATCATTTTTTTTATACCAAATAGAAGTAAGGGTACATTTTTGATCACCACGTAGTTTAAAAGATATTTGTACGTAATCGATACCCAAATGATTTTTAGTAGGCTCGAGTAAATGCAGAAATCGACGCAACTTGTAGCAAAAATTACGTAATTAGTAAGATAATTACGTACAATTTAATTTTTCTAAAAATATTTTGGATTTCTTTGTTCATATAATAATATTGAACTCCTTTCAACAACGTCATAAATCAAAAAACTTGATTTTTCAGGAGAACGTTTTTAAAGTTTATATAACACAATGTATTTAATTATCAAGCCACTTATTGAACTTTTTATTGTGCAACAGATCTTTTTAGGTAAAACCTGAAGGTTTTTTCTCCATTTGAAAAATATTTAGCATATTTAAAAAACTAATTAAACAATACCTTTTCTTCAAAATGCAAAAAAAAAAACATTTTCTGCCATGTAGCGGGTAAATATTAAGTTAAAAGTAAGCCTCTCTTGCTGGGATGTAGTACATTTTCTAGGCATTCCGAAAACATGCATAACTGAAAATTTTTGATTTGTGACGTTCTTGAAAGGAGTGAGCGATATGTACATGCAAAATTACAAAATTTACTTCACGACATTTTTGTGTGCGTCTAAATCCTTGTTTATATATCTGGGTTTTTCCACTTGGTTTTTAAGGATTTAGTTTAATATTTTTAAATCTCAAAATATTGTAGATAAAGAAAATTATGAATAATGTGAATAAAATAATCTGGTCAAATTTTAAGCTGCATAAAAATTTAAAATCATGTTTTCAGGCGTCTCCCAGTAATCTAAATAAAATGGTCTCTGGTAAATCATAGCTTTCTTAAACAAACTATAGATGGTACCCGTGAACTCAAACATATAAGCATTATTAGATTTATGATATATGTACGTATAACAAAAATTTGAGTAGTGTCGTAAATTTTGGAAGCTCTGTTTATCATTCTATTGAAACCTTTCACATGTGAGTTCTCGGCACCACCTTCTATTGGATTGAGTAAGTTTTTTTTTAATTATTTAGTAGAGACCTTTGTGAAATGTTTGTAACACTCTTCCCGAATTATTTAACATATAAGACTTATTAGAATTATTAACATGTTAACATATTTAAAATATTTTTTATTTTAACTTATATTTTGAGTTTGTCCAAATCTTTGTTCACAAATCTTGGTATGTCTGCTCAGGAGTTATTTTTAAGTAAAGAAAAATGTGTTAAATATTGTACATGATAATTATGTTGCGATATCAATATAAATAACTCCTTAGTGGAGAAACCTAACATTGTGAACAAAGATTTATACACACTCAAAATATTGTTTAAATATAGTTTTTACTGCTGTTTTATTTGGCTAGTATATTGTGAATAGAGTCACCATAAAACAAGTTGAATTCCCTATAAAATGTGTGAAATATAATGGGGAATTTGGGTGACAAGAGAATAACCCTTGCATTATTAGGGTAGCCACATAACAAGACTTTTCGCTTAGTTAGATATAAAGGAGGTCTACTAAGGGCGGTTTTCTTAAAAGAATTACAAAAATAATATTCCGGCTAGCCCGCAGCCTAAAAAGCTCTTTAGTATCTTCCTTTTGGATGAGTAGGGATGCTATTATTTTGGAAGTTAAGGTAGAAAAGGTAAAAAATCGGTTTTATGAGTAATTTTATTAGTGTACGTGGAAATAGGAGGTGCTATTATTAAGTGAATAAATTATCTTTAAGTTTTTCTTATCAAGGTAAAAGCTTAGAATATACTTTATATTTATTTATTAGAACATTTATAAAAGCGCGCCCTTTTCGTGAGAAATCAGTTCAAGAATGCTTTGCAATACATAGTAATTTGATATTATTAACGACATAATTAAATACTTATTCTTTACACTTATATTAATATATATAAAAAATATAACTGTAATTTGTACATTTCAAGATATAAAATTTCAAATTGTAAGAGATAAATCAAGATAGTGATAAAGATTACATTTTAATTATAAAATGGAAAATCAGAAAGTTAGTTCTTCAAATATAAATTAAATAGAAATGAAGATTGACACTGGCCAGTGTCTGTACACGACGGATTCTTCATTTCTTCAATGAGGATAGCCTGGAACAACTGGTTGAAATTGGTAACCTGCAGGGGAAGAGTGGGAGAGGAAGATCCCTACACGATGGACCGATCAAGTTAAGGCAGCATCAGGCACCTCGGTGGTTGGAGCACTACGTGCAGCGCAGTCAAGGGATAAATGGAGAAGAGTGATTGCTCCGACAAGGGTCACAACCCTCAGTAATGAGGAGTAAGACGGAGTAGAAGAAAATAAATATAAATAAATAAAAGTCATTAAAATGTTCGGTAGAAAAGATCACTTTTTTATGAAACGGTTTTAAAAGTCAATGAACTTTTACATATTTACTTATAAAATTATAATAAAAAAAGTCAAGACAATAAAGCATTATTTAAATTAAATGGCTTTGATTTTAATGTCGCAAAAGTCACAACTTCTAGGTGATTAAGTCTTATTAACGGGAGAAATAAAAACTTATATTGTTTTTTCACCGGTTGATTAGAACATCTGTAGTTTTCGAAACTAGTCAGGTTTACTGTTACATAATAAATTCAAATGTGATCTTAAAGCAGTATTCTTATTTTAATTCAAGTATTTTCAAACCCAAGCTCAAGTATTATATTTTTACCGGTTGATGATAAGATCTGTAGTTCTCGAAACTAGTCGTGTTTACTGTTACATAATAAACTCAAAGGTGGTCTTAAAGGAGTGTTCTTATTTTAATTTTAAATGATTATTTGAATTTTTCTTAACGCAGCTGTCTATAGCTGCATAATACAAGAGTCTATGCACGCTGTTTACTCTGACGGTCGTACGAATCACATCTCGCAGTGGCGGTCCGGGTAGGAAATTCAATATTACGATTTCCATTAGTGAATAGGCGATGGGCGTAAAATCAGATAGGAAACTTGCAAGCAGTCACAGACGTTTGCAGCCAGCCGAGTTTACTCAGCAAGCGTGGCTAAACCAGCGCTCAGGGCTTCCCAAACAGGGATTGAATGAGCTAAGGCTGAAAATTTCCGAAGTGAAATTAAGGAGAAATTGGTCGAAAAGCATATTTTTCGAGTCAGAGTGCTGGGCCTTGTACGCATGTAGAAAGATAGTTCTTCTTCTTTTTCTTCTTTATATAGGACTATGTCCTGTCATTCTCCGGTCCGCTCCTGTGAGGTGGAAGACCAGCTATCTCTCCATCGTTTAGGTGGTCTTCCTGGGTGTCTGATACCTCTTACGCTGCTGTCCGCTGCTATCCTCACCACTCGATCCAAACTCGCTCTTCCAACATGATTTCTCCAGAAACGTCTTCTCTCTCTTCCCCATCGCACAACATCTACAACATCGCCGATTTTTATTATTTCAGAGTTTCTTACTCTGTCGCGAAGTGTTAGGCCTGCAATGGGCCATATAGTCTTCATTTCGGATGTTCTAAGAAGATTTTTCGTTCTCGGGGTGTCGGCCCTTGTTTTTGTGCCGAATGTCATGATCGGTCTTACGCACGTCTTATAAATTCTCACCTTACTCTCTTTCAGTATGTGTAAGTAAGATAGTTAAAAGTCATAAATAACAAATATATCACATTCGTCTCCAAATCGTTCACCTTATTTTTTATTAACTGTACCCAGCTACGCGTTACTATAGCTTTGAGGAAATGAAAAAAAAATGAAAATAGAAAGCACGCACGTTTAATGCTTTATTTTACAATGCTACAAGCATTAAGAATATTAAAAATCTATGAAACAACAAAGCAATCGAAAACATTAAAAATCGCGTGTCAAGCAAGCAAGGTGAGGAATATTAAGTATTATGTGTGTTAGTATTACATTCAACAGATGGAGCTGCCAATGCGAAAAAAAGCTGTTTTATATTTTTCCCGTATATAACACATTAGAATGTAACGTTGTGTTTAAATTTCAAAGCAACCGGTGAGTTTCTTAAGGAGGATTAAGATTTTGAGGGAATGAAGATTTATGTTTTTATTTCCATACATATATACAGTACATGCTCGTACACAAACGTTTATATTGTCAGTTGTCCGTAAAAACAATGCGATATAGTAACCTAAACACACCCAATCAGAGCCCACAACACAAACCACGGGACCACAACCGAGCAAAAATTAGTTTTTATACTGTGGATTAAATTAAATATATCACATTTATAATATGATCTGCATTTTTATTAATTGGTTGAATACTATATTTCTAAACAAAATAAGGGTCCATAACTCTCGAAAGTTTAAGAACTTTTAATCTTACAAATGTACAATAAATTATTTGATCGGATTGACTAAGTACATAAGCAGCTTTTTCAATAAAAATAAGTAGTACTTTTAGCTTGGTTCAAAGCTTCAAAGAAAGCCTAGAAGGATTTTATTAAAAAAAAAAACTTATTTGAATGGGATCAAAACGCCTGTCTTGATTATTTGGCTGTAATTCGTAAATATATTCCTCATTCTATTTATTTTTTCATCTCAACATAGATGAAGAAAATATGTCTGGGCATTTACGGGGCTCACGACCTTGATAGGCTGGTTTAAGTGATCACTTTACACACGTGTAACATTCGCCGATTCTACCCATGATTGACAACCACACTACTCAAATTCTTGGAACTTCTATTTATATGGTTCAATTTCGGAACATGAGCTTGAGATTCGTGTGCTTGAATCACTAGAATTTCACTAGAGACATCTATCTATTGGTGAGATGAAAAAAAACTGAGTTGAACAGAAACTCTTTCATTTGTATATGGGGCCCGTAAATGCCTAGACATCCATATTCTCCTTCATCAATGTTGCGATGTCAAAAAATAATATGAAAAAATTACTCCTATAATTTGAGATAATCCAGATTTCGCTCACATATTTCAAGCACGTCATAAATAAAAAAAACATGATTTTAACGTTTTAAATATTTAAAAATATAACTCAATGTATTAAAAATCAATACTTAGCCACTAATTGAACTTTTTACTGTGCAACAGATCTTTTTAGGTAAAACCTGAATGTTTTTTTCCACTTGAAAAATATTTTGTATATTTAAAAAAATAATTAAACAATACCTTTTTTTCAAAATGCAAAAACAACATTTTCTGCCCTGTAGCGTTTAAAAATTAAGTTAAAATGTTTATATATGGTATTTCTTGCTACTAGAATGACCGTTGACCTTCACTGCCCGAAATAAAATAATATCGTAACACCTACATGGTATAATTCTATCTCTACACAATAATATTAAAGCGCAATCAGGCGTTCGCCACTTCCACACGCAAACATGGCCGTAATCGGATTATTCCGGTTGGTTTGAGTGATCAGAACTATGAAAAGAATAACGATTAACGCCCAACCAGGGCAAACTGGAAACAATTCAAGGAATCGAGCTTAAGAACACGTTTTCTTTGCCCACAGCTGAGATTCAAGATTAACTCACGGAAATTTTCTTTGAGAACAACAATAAAATCACCCTCCAATAAAAGGGTCATGAACAAAAGTAAACGGTAGGTCCTTCTATACGATTATATATATATATATATATATATATATATATATATATATATATATATATATATATATATATATATATATATATATATATATATATATATATATATATATATAAATGTATTAATATATTTTATTTTATTTTAGTTATTGTTTATTAAATATAGTTACAAAGGTTTTTTGTATTAAATCTTTACAATCACGCTTTACAATCTTAAAATTAACTACGCTATTCTCTCCAATAAAGAGACTAAGCTCTTGTGCATGGAGAGGGGCTTACTCTTATTATTTATTGTTTATGTTGGTGAGTGATTTCATTTTTTTTCTTTTCTTGCAAGAATGCAAGAATGAGCTAAGCATTATCGATAAAATTAAGAAAAGTGTGTTGAGATGCTTTGGAAAGTGAATCAAATGACGGAAGAAAGAATAGTAAAATAAATGTATGAGGCGAGTGTAGTTGGAAATAGAAGCAGTGGAAGACTGAGAAAAAGTGGACATGATTAAATATTTTAAAAACTTGAAATTGGTAAGGTCAGGAGTCGGAATAATCGGCGGGTAGGTTTAAGTAATTTTTACTATGTTTTTTACAATAAACACTTAACTTTAAAAAAAAAATGATTTTAGAGTGAGTACTTGTACGGTAGTCAACCTTCCATCAGAATTTTCAGAAGATATCACCACAGATGCAAACTTCGAGTGCCTCTCCCACGTCCCTCAGGCGTATATAAATGCATGTAAAAATTAATAATAATCAGATAAAAGTGATTTCTACCAACTGTACAGGACGTTTTGATTGTTATTGTATTTTAGTAAAATAATTCTCACGGCAAAGCCTTCACACGTATTTGCGATAAAATATGCCAAATTTTATTATTATGCTGAATGTTATCATTATTGAATCATGGATTCGAATGGTTGTCAAAATCCATTAAATAATTATTGGACACTATTTTGCATACTGTTTCGTAAATCTGGATGAAGAATTATCTCCGCTGAATGGCCATTAGTTAACCCTGTGACATGTAAATACAAAAAAATTTTATCAAAAATGTTTTTTTTTTTAAATCTTTCTCTTTTTTCAATTCTCATTTTATTAATTGCACTTTAATAATATCTTAACTTGAGATGACACGTACATTGTTTTTTTATTAAAAGAAAGCATATGGAAATCTGAGCACTACGACCTGGCTTTTGGCTGGCTATCATTTTATATATATATTTTTTTTTAAAGAGAAGTTTTGTGTTTTTATTATTAACAAAAATTCTTATATTTTATACTATTTATGTGAACCTAAGCGGCTCATTATTGGAAATAGGCATCAAATTGTGGTAGAGTGGGTTCGAACCGAGTAACTCTGACTCAAGAGTCCGCGAGACTAACCACGGGACCACAACCCGACACAAATTTAATGCACTTATGTAACGTTTGCTATTCTGCTCGTTATTGGACATCCAAATTGCATTTATTTTTAAAACCTAAATACATTTATGCAATGTTCTTTGATGTCTTTCACATGTGGTTAGTTATTCAATAGATTTGCAGTATTTCTTCAAAATGTTATAATCGTTGTAGCAAATGATGTTTTGAATAAATTAAACTACACAATCCATTTATATAAAGTTCATTCTTTTTACAACGTTTTGAGTGTGTGACAAATCTGGGTTTTCTCCACTAAGGAGTTATTTTTTGACATCTCAACTCAAAAGACTCTTTTATTTGCTTGCAAGATTCCAACCCCGGATTATATTCAAATACTGAAAACCGACTGACACATAATTTTTCGTGTAACTTTTAATTTGATCACTTAACCAGCCCATGACAGGTTATAACCCCTGTAAATACTTACACGTACATATTTTTTTATTATTTTTTATTAATGAATTAAAAACCAACGCTTGATAGGGTTAAATGACATCGAGGACCGATTTTCAATATGCAAATGCAACGATCCGTGATGGCAATTTACCCATTTTCTGTCGGAAGTTGCCTATAAATACAAAATTCTGATAAATGCAAATGCATCGCTTACCATGCACTCGTAGCTGCTATGCAACTTGCTGAACAGCGCTAATGGACATTATTCAGTTATTCATATTTTACATGAAATGGATGGAGTTGGTTCAAAACATTCTGAGCACATCGATCATGTTGCAGTACATTAATATACCTCCATTTTCACGAATATACATTTATTTCGTAAATAATATCAAATAATTTCCGTACTTTTTTGATACAGCTGTTTCTGCTTAGACAGGTTTTATTGGTAAAATAAAATATATTTACCCGTAATGGCAGCGCCATCTGTTGAACGTAACAATAAACCGCAAAATAATAAAAAATGTTCATGGCGGACTGCGTGTTTCTTGACAGCTGCTAAAAGCATTTGTCAAGAAACACGCAATCCATATTTGAATTTTTTTGCCATTTAACCAGACTGAGTCAAAGCAACCGGTAGCCAGGTATAGGTAGTTAATTTTTACTTTAATCTATAAATAAATTTATACATGACTGTAAAAGTATTAGGTAAATTACTGTGGAGTAAATATTTAATTACTAGTCATAAAAAAAAGATTTGAGTGAAAATATGGTTATTAGATAAGAGTAACAAGATATGCACAAATGTAATAATTAACTAACATATATAAGTAAACGATAAATACATTTTTAATTTAAGTTATACTTGGTAAATACCACTATTTCTTGAAATCAATTGTGACACGTGTTTCGATGCATTCCTAATTTAATTCGAATCTTTATCATTCTGTCAAAGATAATGAGGATGTTACTTTAAGTGGTAATTAATTTCGGTCAGATTTTTTAACAATTGGAACACGCAAGGGCGTGAAACATTTATTTATTTATTTTCCAAAACATATTACATACATAAGTCATATGTATAATATTCCCAATGAGTAATTTCTATTTCACATTTTGAGACATGGGATATACGTTAACAAGACTGGAACAAAAATAATAAAATAAAAAAAGTTTTTAAAAAAATAACCAAAACTAATACATGGCAAAATATAAAAAACAATAAACAGGTATAATAAATAGGCATAAGAAGCATATTTAAAATAAATTAATGAGAAAAACGTAAGGTAAGAAGTATATTTAAAATAAACAAATGAAAAAGGGTAAAAAAGGAGAAAATATAACAAATGAACATACTTCCACAATGCGTGTATCACGCATAATATCACTAAAACCACTCCAAACAAATAAGCAAATCCCAGGGTGACAGGGAATTTAAGGTTAAAAATTTGAATTTTTAGGGTACATTACCGGCCATGATGTTGTCTCTGATAATCTGCACGTGGTTGTCCCTGTCTGGCCTGGTGTGTTCGTGCCAGAAGCCTACCACGTGTCCTAACTCGTGCACGACGATTCCGAACTTGTCACAGTTCTTCCCAATTGAAATCGCTTGAGCTCCATTGCCACGCTTGCCCACGAATGAACAGCATCTGGAAGAAATGACACATGTGTTATTGTGGATTGGCGATGAGTAAAAGATGAAGCAAGAAACTGGCAAGTTTTAAAAATAGGTGCTTGAGGCGAATACTGGATGTAAAGTGGTATGACTTCGTCAGGAATGAGGATGTGAGAATAAAAACCCAACAGCTCTTCACAGAAGGTGGACATGGTTGGGACACGTCCTCAGAATGCCACTTTAGAGCATTAATTAACCTCTTACATCTCTTCATCCAACCCCAAGGATTCCGGTGCCCCGGAAGGCTGCTGACGACTGTTCACGTGAGCGACAAATTCAGTTACAGATCCCTAATATATTTTAATGCGTTTTTGTTATTTTACCCGCACTTGCGTTCAGTGAAGACAATGTAGTTGACTTGGTCTGCTGGTTGGGTTACGTAAGGTTAGTTAAGGTTTTGTCCGCCTCCGTGGTGTAATAGTTAGCGTGATTAGCTACCATGCTGGAGGTCCCGGGTTCAATTCCCAGGGGGGGGATGAAAATTAATATCCGTGATTTTACGCTCTAATATTTATTTCTGGACTAGTTCCTACAGTGTAAGAGTGATCACCTTGCTTTCATGTAAGTAACGATCAAGATAATACTGCGTTGATATGATTCAGTGCCCTTTGCACTATTAGGTGCGGATAAGGGTACGAATAAGTTCAGGTTAGGATTTTGTTATTTTACCCGCACTGGCGTTCAGTGAAGACAATGTAGTTGACGTGGTCCGCCGGTTGGCGCTCCACGAACTTGACGCAAGTAAAGTTCTCCCAGTGCCTCATGGCCTGCTTGAACAGTGCCTTGTGAGCTCCGCTGAAGTTTCCGTCTATCTCGTAGGGAATCACCCCGTGCTCCCAGATCCTCTCCTTGCGGCCCGTGGCCGCCCTGGCCACGCGGTGGTGGTCTTCCTGGAAGGACACATACTGTTATCGATTTAGGGATAACGTCAAGAAAAGAGACACTAATGCATATTATAAGAGACATTTTTGTATATATTATTTAAAGAAATAAAAAAACTTTGTGCTTTGATCCACTCACATTTTTATTAACCAACTAGTTTCGGCAACAACCTGTAATTTATGACTCTAAACCCTGTTAAAACCCTGAAAAGGGCAACAGGTTGTTGCCGAAACTAGTTGGTTATTAATAATGTGAGTGGATCAAAACACAAAGTCTTTTTATTTCTCAAAATAATATATCAATATGATCCATTAAGTTAATGATTTCAATATTCAATACATTTTTGTGCTAAGAGTTACACTTTTCTCTACGTCCGTAAACGCTATTAATACACCTTCATATATTTTTTTTACAAAAATGTGAATAATATTAGTATTTAACCACTCACCGAGATTTTTATGTCTACCATTTTCGTCAGGACAATCACTACCACAGCATGCAAACAATACTACCCTTATTTTTGACATCTCATCAAAGATGAAGAAGAATATGAAAGTCTGGGCATTTACGGGGCTGACGACCGTCATAGGCTGGTTTAAGTGATCACTTTACACACGTGTAACATTCACCATTTCTACCCATTATTGACAACCACACTACTCAAATTCTTGGAAGTTCTATATATATGAACCAATTTAGAAACCTTGTTCTTGAATCACTAGAACTTCACTAGAGACATCTATTGGTGAGATGTTAAGAAGCTTTTTATTAAGCAGAAACTCTTATATTCTTCATTGATGAGATGTCAAAAATAATATTAAAATAACTCCTGTAATTGGAGATAATCCAGATTTTGTGAACAAGTATTTGGACACACTCAAAATGTTGTAAATACTACCCTTCATATTATTATTTTGACATCTCATCAAAGATGAAGAAGAATATGGAAGTCTGGGCATTTACGGGGCTGACGACCGTCATAGGCTGGTTTAAGATTTCCATATTCTTCTTCATCTTTGATGAGATGTTAAAATAATAATATGAAAAATAACTCCTTTAATTGGAGATAATTCAGATTTGTGAACAAGTATTTGGA
This sequence comes from Brachycentrus maculatus, assembly GCF_059751285.1. Lineage (NCBI taxonomy): Eukaryota > Metazoa > Arthropoda > Insecta > Trichoptera > Brachycentridae > Brachycentrus > Brachycentrus maculatus. The sequence continues at coordinate 120,698 of NW_028280986.1, read as the reverse complement.
CACACACAAATGTTGCGAATACTACCCTTCACTATAATAGCACTATTTACACACTTAAAACTACACTTCCCTTTACTATCATACCAAGTGTCAAAAAATAATAAAATACGTGTGTTTTTTTTAAATTAAAGTGCATGTTTATATTATCTAGGTCGTTCTATCAATAATATTTTTTGTCGATAATTGTAGACCGTCAATGATTGTTCGTGTGACACTATAAACAAAGTCTTAAGGCGGTTTCTATAAAACTAGAGCTTTGCTAAGTATGCGTATAAGTTCCTCTAGTAAAAGTATCAGATATCGAGCCTTAAAGTTAGGTCAAAAGTTAAATGGAAATTGGAAGAAGTTACTGCTTTACAAACCGGCTGATATTCAAAGGAATTATCCAGCGGAACAATGAGCCCAAGAAAAGTCAAGTAAAGTAGTGAACGATTTTCAACATCGAAAAGGGATTATACGAGAGAACTACGGCACTTAAATACTAGAGAATTAAATGATTTTATAAGAAATCAATTTAAGTTATTATAAGTATTCTAGCCTATGAATATTTTATTTATTTATTAATTTTGTGTAAAAATTAAATGATTTGATTTTTTTTATTTTGTTTAGTTTGAAGTAAGTTTATTTTTATTGTTATTATTTTTTTTATTTGGGTTAACAACAGCAACATATGTAAAACAAAACAATTTAAAGATATACATTGAACAAGCCAATTAAAGTTAACCACAGAAATATAAATATAATAAAGAAAAATTACAAACTATTTAATAAAGATCTAGCAAATGAATGAATGTGTGTGTTTAAAAAATTAATGAAATAGATTTTTTATGGGGTGTGAAATGAACGAATATTAAGGCTTAGATCTCAAGCTTGTCTCAAGCGTTCAAATCAGAATGCGTTCAGCTGCGCTCAGGGCTGGTCGTCTCTCACGCTCAATTTTTATTTAAAATGTAAAATGAATATTTTTTTTGTTTCTTAGAATACATATGGAATTTTTAATATATTCATTTACATTTATTTAACTTTTTACCTTTCAATAACACAAAACGCAATTTTGAAACCGGTCATCGGTCAATTTCATCAAAGAGATACTGAAAATACAATTGTTTAGATTTTTAAATTAATAGAAGTAATGTTAGAGTTAACTTCAATGCGTAGTTAAGGCTTTAACTTCCTAATGAAATACCAGCCCAGATGTTCAATTTTAAATTTTTAAAAAAATATAAGAAAAATCGAAAAAAATCTTGAGCAAATGTGACATTTTTAACGAGAGCTGTTTATTATCTTAAATCTTGGTGGTTAATTGATTCACGGTGTCGTAGGGGCTGAAAATGTCTGGATTTCTGAGAAAAGCAGCATTTTCTTTGTACATATTTGCAATGTCCACAAAGGAGACCTTGTATTGTAGTAGATATGTACCTACTTGATGTCCCACATATCGTGTGACAGAGAAAATGTGTCAAGTAGAGAAGTGGGTTGTCCTCTATGTAAGGTACCTTGTGGAATTTGCATAATATGTGTGACATATTCCCACGAAAACAAAAAAGACATCTACACCCCACTCCTACTTGTTTACCTGTACATACTAGGTGCTCGATTTATATTAGCTAGAAGGTATTTGCATGTGTATTTTATTTACAAAATTTAAAGTAAGTAACTTTTATAAGTCTTCGAAGAGAAAATAATATCATTGCATATTTTAAACGAAGATATTACTAAAATTTTGTAGTTCAACATTTACTTTTGATTATTTTTATGTAATTTAAATAAATAAAATGCAGTGTTTAAAAAACTAATGTTTACTAATATAAATTTAATTGAATAATATTAAATCAATTTGAACTTAAAAATGATTTTGGAAAGTACAACACTACTCCATACCCAAATATTGAATTAAATGTTAAATAAATCATTAAATGATGTAATGAATGAATATTTTTTTCTATTGACTTACCTCATTTTTAAGTCTTTTCAAATCAGCACCCTCTTCCGTAATATTCTTACTCTCTCCCCAACTAAACGTTACATTACTGTCAAAAATATTTATAAGAGTTAATGGATTCTGAGTATAACTTTCAGAAGAAGTTTTAAAAGGAGCTGGCGTCGTAAAAGAAACAGTGTTATTCTTAAGTTCCTCAAAAACGATTATCTTTTCTTTAGGGAGAGGTTCGAAAATGTCCTCAAATTCGTGAATGGGTATGTCAAGTTTTTTAAAAGTCGGCTCCCACTTTTCTTCTTCCATGTCGTCTCTGAATGCATTTTTTGTCTTCCTCTCCAGGGCGATGCTGCCATTGTAGGTCATTATCTTACTGACTGGTTTCTTCACTTCATCCCCTTCATCTTCGCTGTTCAGTTCTGATTGGAGCTTAAGAAGTCTCGAGTAGTAAGGACCAACACGAGTTCCGTGCCTCAGGCTATGCTTTCTGGTTTTTACAGACTCAGTTATTTTTTCTGACGTTGAAACAGACCCCGAAATATTTCCACTCGTTTCTTCATTACTTGGTCTAAAAACAGAGAGAGAAAAAACAATTTTAATAAAATCATGGAATGTTTGTCGGTGGGCAGTTAATTATAAAATTTTATTAAATCACTTCTTTACTTCGTTACTGAAGTAAGACACATTTTAAGTAAACTTTATTAAATTTTCTAAAGAAAGCGACGAATTAAAAATAACATTTGAGTTTTTCTTAAAAAAGCATTGGAAATCTTTAAAAATCTAAATTTACACACTTATAAAACTTTTTTTAGTATATTTTTGTGTTTAAAATGACAAATTTTTCCTTAAAAAAATCATTCTTAAAACCAATTAACACCCTAAATGTATTTTTTTTTAAATCCAAAAATATCAGAGACATGTTTCAATTCTTCAATTTTTGGTTAATAAATATAAATATTAATATTCATTTATTAATATAAATAAAAGTATTATTTTTGTAATATATGTTCAAGAAACACATATGATGTTAAACCTTCAATAGTTTCCTATTTTAGAGCTTGTAAAATATAAAGAGCTGTTTTAAGACATTTTTCTTCGTCGCCTGTGCGATAAATTGGCAGAAAGTAAAAGATTTTCACAAAATAAAGTGATTGAAGTACCGTGAAAAAGGTTTTAGTTTTCACATGGCTACACACATGGAAATCTATAACGAGAAACGACTTAGGAATTTTAGAGTATTTTTAATACCTTAGTTTAGTTTAGGAATATTTGAAATCAAATAATTTTTAATTAAGCGATTCATAATCATGAGATATTATGAAAAATGAGATCATGTATATAAAAAGTATTCAGATGGAGAATAAAGCATTTAAATTGACGGATTATTTTATTAAAATAAGTTATCGAACTTTTAGCTGTACTATTGCTCTGGCTCAAATCGATTAGTGGAAAAAATAGAAAGCACACGTTCATAATATGTATAATTTTACGATATTTTTGAAGCTTTCAAAAGTAAAAAAAAAATGTATCAAACTACAGTTAGTTTATGGATTATTTTTTTTGTATAAAATCGATGAATTTAATTTCGTTTCTATTGATACGTATGAAGAATAAATATTGTTTTAAAGCTATAATATATTTTTTTTCAAGGGATATTGTTTGAATTATGAATTTAATTTTACTATGAATCCTTTTTTTATTAAAAAAAATATAAGTTTTTGTGTTTTTATTATTTATATAAATATTTCAATTGCATACTATTTCAATGAGCCTAAGCGGCTCATTATTAAAAATAGGTATCAAATTGTGGTAGAGTGGATTTGAACCGAGAAACTCTGACTTAAGAGTCCGCGACACTAACCACGGGACCACAACCCGACTATACTTCAATATCATATACAAAAAATAATAACCCAGTCAAGGTAGGTAAATATTTTGAATCGTTATTTGTTATTATGTGTATGATGAAAATAAATAAATAAGGGATGAGAGTTAAACCCTCTCGTGTTTTAGTGTGATACAAGCTTCATCCCTTTCGCGAAGTCTGTCCGGTTCGGAGTGATAAAACGAGGCAATCGGAAGTCGGCCATCCCACGGTTCACTTTGTGTCTACGGCAATACGAACTGAGTGTACAGAGATTACTACAAACTTCAGCAGTTCATGTACTCACAGTCCTAACTTACACAGCAATACTCTACAGCGAACAGTTCGCAGGCTGTGTATTTGCAGACTTAAAAATATACATCCGTTCGTTTATATATATATATATATATATATATATATATATATATATATATATATATATATATATATATATATATATATATATATATATATATATATATATACATATATATATATATATATATATATATATATATATATATATATATATATATATATATGTATATATATATATACATATATATATATATATATATATATATATATATATATATATATATATATATATATATATATATATATATATATATATATATATATATATATATATATACATATATATATATATATATAATATATATAAGTATATATATATTATATGTTATATATAAAGATAAGGTAACCCGTTTTGAATATTGAAAGCATTAACTTCATATTGGATCATAGTGGATCATATTGATATATTATTTTGAGAAATAAAAAGACTTGGTGTTTTATTTCTCTAAATAATATAAGGTAGTCCGTCTCACGCTTCAGGTACTAGTTATACATTATGTAACTCCAATATTTGGAAATGAAGCATGGATTTAGCAGAAGGATGAAAGTAGATTGAACGCAGATGAAATGCGATCCCTTAGACGAATGTAAGGTAAAACGATGTATGATATTATAGCAATTTTGTATTATCCCTTTGATTGTAACTAATCGAGTATTTTTATTAATTTAGAATATTCTAAATTTTGTACAATTTTCGCATATGTTTAAAATCTTAAAATTGATTTAATACCAAGCGTAGATAATCTTTAACGTCTGTTGAGGCAGGATACAAGTCAACTTATAATAAAGTACTCACTAGAACCTGCAGACATGAGATATGAATTCTTACTGCCGTCTAATTTACATACATTGAATCAAAACGTAAATTAGACTAGATATATGGTAGTACCTAGTACCTGTAATATTATATTCTTTTTGCTACTAAAAATAGCAGTACGGCATTGAAAAGATTTTGATATGATCGAAATCATATATAATAAAATCTTCTTCTATCTAATGTAATATGACATAAAAAATATATTTTCTCGTAAAAAGTTAATAAATATGATTCTGCGGAAAGGTTATGGCTTGAAATAGAAAACACTTTGACAACCTTTCTATTAAATTTACACGCTCACATTCCGTTTGACTGTATTTTATTGTCATAAATTACTTCCTAAAAGGCCTTCAAGTATGTCAAATGAAAGAAGGGTCATGGGAAATAGGGGTGAAAAGGTAGGCTCGGAGGGTGGAACCCCATCCATACGATAATTCAATAAATATATCGTTTACAACATTTTGAGTGTGTCCAAATACTGATCTGGATTTTCTCCACTTAGGATTTATTTTTACATTTTGACATCTCAACATAGATGAAGAAAAATATGGGAATTATTGGGAATGTTGTGCGAATGTTAAGTGATCACTTAAGTAGTCTATGACTGGTCGTAAGCCTTGTAAATACCCAGACTTCCATATTCTTCTTCATCTTTGATGAGATGTCAATAAATAATGTCATATAAATGTTTGTTGGCTAAAATTTTTAGTCTGCTAAATGTAATATTTATAAAATATAAAATCCGCTGATTTTTAAATAATTATTTAAAATTCTTAATTATCAAGGTAACTTATTTTGATATGCTAAAAGTGCGTTCGATGGCTATGCGACCCTAACGAAACCGAGCCAGATGCGACAAATTTGACTAGGCAATCTAGCGCTGTACCCAAAGAAAGTTAAACTACTGATTTAACTTTTAATATTGTGTAATCTGAGAAAAAAATGAAATCGTAGCTAAGTGCCCATATATTAGTTTTTTACTAAAATGGTGCTGTTTAAATTTTCCTTAACTATTTAACATGTGTGTCGCCTACTTTTAAAATTCGCCAGATCCATGTAAGTTGATTTTCCAAAAACAACTGCAAAATTCTCCGAGTAACATTTATGCTTAATAGATTTGTCTATCTTTATATAAAATATTATGAAATAGAGAATTTTCAAATTTTTTAAATATTTTTTTCAGTACTAAAAAAATACAAGAGAAACAAACCGATAATGACGCGACGTCATCTTAATGTTTGACCCATCCCCGCTCTCTGATTGGCCGATATGGGTCAGAAGGCAAGTTCCATGAATATAGCGGAAAATGAATTACAACGCTGTTTTTATGTATTTTTAGTAGGGTTTTTAAGTATATCCATATTTTAAACAATAAAACCCACAATTAGCATTCCGATAGACTTTTTATTTTAAAATCTTATAAAATTGGATCTGGCAGATTTTGAAAGTAGGTGACACATATATGTTACTCGTATGCATTTTACGCACTGTAAAAATAAAACTAACAAAAAAGACAACAGATCATTGATATGAAAAATGATTTTTGAACATATGAATCATTTTAGGCTGCATTTGCCAGCATTCGTTTAAATATATTCCTGCCTTTTACAGTGAATTCACAACATTTTTGTCCATTCAGTTTATAACGCAAACATGAAGGTTGTAAAGATATTTTGTCTCTAAAAATAGTTGTTTAAAAAAATATTTCATTATGCACAAACACGTTTGTTAATTTGGTGAGTATTTTTTAACAAAACACAGTGGTAATTTATTCAATGGCATGCTTCAAAAACCACAATCGCATTATATTGAAATTTAATGTACGAATAACAAAACAATTAAATGGTGCCAAATAAAGATTCCAAGCTTAATCAATGCTTTAAAGATAAATAAATTATTTTTAAATTAAATTGTTCCTATTATCCAGCCTTTTACATTGGAAAAACATCGCGTAAATTCAATATCAGAATTAAATAACCTCTAAGGTGCCTTAATAATAAAAAAAAATCTGAATCTGCTAATCGCCTTTTATCAGAAGACCATAATTTTAATAAATCAACGGGTATAGAAATTTTACGAGCAAATAAAACTGATCGTCGTTTAGATAATCTAAAAAATTAGATATAAGTCAAGCAATAAATAAAGACTTAGACCCATAATAAATAACCAACTAAATTTAACCACTTTTAAGTCCAAGTCCACTTTTAAAAATATTCCCATTGTGATTCTTCTGTCTTCTTTCTCTCTGTCAAAATTTTATTTTTGTACAATTGTCAAACCGTAATAATTGTATTTTAATGACCTAAAAATGCTTTTAATAAAAAAAATATAATGCAATTATGCTTTACAACCTGCTTCCATTGTCTTACAGTCATTAAATAAAGAAATTATGCATAAAAGATCTATTCATAATTGGATAATAGAGGTGGGTAGATTTGAAATATATCTACAATTAGCCATGTCATCCAAGACTGCACGACTTGTGATAGATAATTTTGTAATCGAATAATTTAATAAAAAAAAACATATTGTAAAATGTTTCCTTGGCACGAAAAAACTCAATAAGGAGATATTGTAAATTTTAATGATGTGATGTGTTTGATGAAAAATAAAATAAATTATCGGATTAAGAACATATTTTTATGATATTTACGACACAAGAAGTACAGTATAATAATATGATTGTAAACCTAGCGTTTAAACCAAATAGTCACTGATATAACACTGTGTTTCATATTTTTCAATTCGTTCATTTTCTTAAACCAATTTACTAATGAGTCCTACATAATATTAGTTTAAAAATATTGAAGGCAAACTATATTTGAACAACGATAAAGAGGTTAGTAAAATATTTTCATTTTATTAACAGCGATATCCTGTCCTCACATAAAGTAACTCCTTTAAAATTAATAAATAAAAGAATCCTACCTTTTTCTTTTGTTGCCATGCCTTCTCTTCCGGTGCCTATTTCTCGGAGGTTCCGTATTGCTCTTAGATGTTTGACTTTCTCCACGTTCTGTAGAATTGCTTCCAACATATTTTTCCGTACTCCCCTTTTCTATATCCGCAACCCTAGAAGAGGGCTCCTTCATTTTATGTATATTCCCATTTCCATCTCCTGTAATTTCTCTACTATTACTTTGGATCTTTCCTTTTATTTCTTCCAAATCCACGTTTTTGATCGGAGTTTTATCGACTCTTGTCTTAGTGATACTGAAAATGGTGTCCGAAGTGATAACGTTACTGGTGGACATGTTGACTATCAGAATTCCTTCTTGCTCTAAGCTCTCTATAACTTTAGGCGTTTCTGTTTGACTTGTGGATGTAGTTGGTTGGTTGGACGATGAAGTTAGTTGGCTAGATGTTGTTCGATCTGTCGTACTCGTCTCTTGTGATATGTTAACACTATTGCTTTCTGCATTTGTGATGGGTTTATTCACGTTAAGGTCGTAGTGAAGATTCAGTTCTTGGTTACTTTTGTCATTTGTAAAACTCGTCATAGATTTTGGATCGATGAAGTCCTGTAAAAAAAAAAAAATTATGCATAACCTACATATAAACTTTTGTATAATTGTTTTCAAATCACGAGAGCAAAGCGTTGAGCATAAATGGTTTACTATGTGATTGTAATATAATAATAAACAACATGTAATAAAACCGTTGGAAACAGACTACCATAAATTGTTATTTAGAGTTAAGAAACAAGAGTTAAAATATATCGAAAGGAAAAAAAAAGAATTTTCATACTCAATGTTATTTACTTGATATATTACATGGTGTGTTATTGATGTTTGAATCAAAATATATTCTTCACCTTTGTCAACTTCAGATTATGTTTTTCAATGATCGATGCTTTATTATATTAAAGGTTGCAATAATATTAACAATTATGTCCGCACAGCCAAACTTTTAGATAGAAATGATATTATCTATGCATTTTTTATCAATAGGTACCATATGTCACATACACACACACAGACACAGATACATTTTATCTTCTAAAAGGTTACTATGGTAATCACAAAAAAATTGTTGGATATTGTCGATGAAATCAAATATAATGGCGAATGAATTGGTTGAATTGGAGCTGTCAGCTAAGAATTAAAAAAAAACTACTATTTTGAATAATGATAAAATTTCTACTTAATTTCAATCCAGTTTTAAACTACATTTGACATTCTGGGAGTGGTTTTTTAATTAAATTAAATTTCTCGTCTTTAGTTTATTGTAATAATTCCATGTTAACAACATTTTGAGTGTTCTCAAATACTTGTTCAGCTCAACAAAAAGCTTATTTCATCTCACCATAGATTTCTCTAGTAAAATTCTAGTGATTCAAGCTCTTTGTTTTGAATTTGAACTATATATAGAAGTTCCAAGAATTTAAGTAGCGTGATTGTCAATAAAAAAAATCATATTATTCTATGTCATATCATATACACACTCTTTAATTCTGTTATTTTATTCATTCTCACCTTGACTCCAAAAGACGGATCGTTGTAGCTGTTTGACTTAGAATTATCAGTCTCAGGCGGGGGCTGCTTGGTTCTCTTCCGGATGATATCAGTAAGTCCTTCTTCCTCGACTTGAAGTCCTTCCAGAAGGACTTCCTGCTTCAGCCTTTCCACCTCCTTCTGAAGGCTCTTGTTGAGTCTATCCGCGTCCCACGACTGCTCGTAGCTAACGTTTGGTATTGCAATGTCGCCCATGAAGGTACCTGAAACAATCGATTGAAGAATATAGCAAAAAACTGATATCATAACTAAAACTGATATCATTCTATGTACTGCCACGGCCTAGTAGAACATCTACTTTATTTTATTGTCCAAATGCTCGGACGGTAGCTCATTTTAATACTCCCATATTTAGAATCCAAAATACTAGTAACGAATATGCCACCAATATAGATTTCTATAATATATCGCTTCAACAATGTAAATTGGTAATAACAAATTTACTCCTAGCCTAGAATGTCACGTTTTGGATGAAAAGATATTATGTTTATTTATTTTATTGTTTATTTTCAATATGTTTAATGTTTTACATTTTTATAGGATTTGGAAAAACCAAAATGTTTATTGTAAGTGGTTTACACATAAAATTTTATTTTTATAATATTTATTTTTTTACTTATTTTTTATATAACATTCCGATAACATTTGTCTATGTAAGTACTTTATAAAAACTTATTAAATTGGTGGGTCGCAATTGATGTGGTTTTTATACATTATGTAAATGGTACAATAGTACCGTATATATCAAAAATAAATAAAAAACAAAAAAAAACAAACAAAAAAAAACTTTTACTATGATATATATTGTGGCAAAAAAACGTTAACTCTAAAATCCCTGTTTCAATAAGCCCTATTATTTAAAGCTTTTAGCCTGAATACAATACCCGCTTTTCAACTTAAAATTCAATTTACTTTTAAAACCACGTATATATGACATTTCAAACTACTAAGGGTATTTTGCCAGTTTATAGAAGGTTTGAACTTTATAATATGCATCATAAAGTCAAAACTGCATATTTTCGAGTAAACGTTTTTTGCCATAAAAATAATAATAATTTAAAAGCTGTTTAGAACAAAATATATTTAAATTTATATATTTTTTGTTAACATTAACTAATTTATAACTAACTAAAGAAACATAATAGCCATCACGCCGCTTCCCACAGGTGTAGCTTGAGAATAGAAAATCTATCTGACGCGATTTTTTTCAACAAACTCAATTTTTTTTAAATTTTGTTTATTCAAATCCAAAATGTACAGTTTAAAAAAAAACTAACTAACCATAATGTCACAATAATATATCTTTGCAAACCTCTTCCACATTCATGCATATCTGCTGATTATTCCGAATCTTGACTTGACCACTTTCAAGTATTTGAAAACGTTTATCATACCAAGTTTTTCTCTGTCTTTCTCTATTTCTATTTCCACTATATTCGCTTCATAAATTTGTTTTTTGTTCTTTCTTCACATATTTGTTCCACATACACAAATTATCTCAACACGTTTTTGTAATTTCATTGATAATGCTTATCTCAGCCTTGCATTTTTTTTTATATCACCATTCGAACATCTATCAATCATGGTTTTGACATTTGTCTGAGGCGTTGCACTTTAAGTGCATTCAAAGTCGATTTTTAGACAACTACGCTACAACACTCGTTTCCTTAATTTATAAATTCGATGGTTATTTTGAGAAAACTAGATAAATATTGAATTGAAAAATCACCAGTGTATGACTCATATTATTTTTTGACATCTCATCAAAGATGAAGAATAATATGTAAGTCTGGGCATTTACGGGGCTGACGACCGTCATAGGCTGGTTTAAGTGATTACTTTACACACGTGTAACATTCACCAATTCTACCCATTATTGACAACCACACTACTCAAATTCTTGGAAGTTCTATATATATGAACCAATTTAGAAACCTTGTTCTTGAATCACTAGAACATCACTAGAGACATCTATTGGTGAGATGTAAAGAAGCTCTTTACTAAGCAGAAACTCTTATATTAATATGTGAGGTCCGAATCCTGGATTATAATCACACACATGAGAAACGCCAGAAAATACCATTTTCATTTTTATTATTTAAGCTCATAATTTGACCAGATTATTATATTATTATTATTATTATCATTTTATTTTTTGATGAGATGTCAAAAAATAATATGAAAATAACTCTGGAGAAAATAACTGTAATTGGAGATAATCCAGATTTTTTGAACAAGTATTTGGACACACTCAAAATGTTGTAAGTCTATGACTCCATGTCGTATAATTGACACTATTCCGTCCGACAAGGCGTCCTATCACCATCAGGTGTGGTTATGGTCAGCTAATTTTTCACTGCAATATTCGATCGAATTATGCTATGCAATTAGATATAAATTACACTATAAACGATTGAATTCTAGCGAAATACCGATAAAACATTATTTAAACAAGACAAAATATTGATGGATACCTGATAATAATAATAACGTTATTACTTGATGAAAGGCGAGGAAATAATGTCGGATAAATTGGAACCCACAGTATTACTTTTTGTTGAACGACTACCAAATTATATTATCCGTAAAGGGTGAAGTTTGTGTTTGGCTCCACTTTTTAGAGATAGCTATCAAATTGATTTTCCGATAAACTCAATTTTGTTTCCTGAGTACATTGTTATACTAATATTTGGCATCCTAAGCTTTTTATACGTCAATTTGTTATATAATTGAACGCACAATATACTTTTTGCTTGCTTTCAGTTATTTTTTTAATGCTTTCACTTTAGTAAAATTTTATGAAACTTAGTAATACGAGTAACGCAATTTTTATTTTGTAAATTGATTCACAAAATATTAATATCACCCTCTTTTTTTATAAACAATAATAGGGACCAGTCCAGGATAATATTCTAAAGAAATACTAGAGTAATAAGATAAAATACTTATTTCGACTCCCCTTAGATAAGAATCCGAGACCTCCAACAAGGCTGCCAAACGTGCTAACAAATACACTATGGATGCGGATATATAAATATATAGGTATCCAATATTAAAATTTTTGCTTGTTAAATAAAATTTACAATATCATCTGTCGTTTTATGATAAAATATGTATTTAAATGATATTTTTGTAAATATTCCACTGAAACAACCTTCAAGAGACACCATCTGATTCACGGTGAAATTTGTCTATTTAGTAAGCAGACAAGAGATAGCTTTGCTTGTCGGATTTCTCAGAATTCTCAATTCTATGTTGAATAGAATAGTTTATAGTGCATAATATTAATTCAATGTACCATTAATTTAAGCCTTTCAACCTACCGTACTGTCATATACAATTAATCATATTTAAAAGCATAAAACAAGATATATTTTTATACGATAACTAATGTGGGATGTAAAGGAGATATACGGTATATAAAATACTAGTTTGAAGTTTACAACTAAAAATAAAAGATTGTAACATTTTGGTTGTGTTAAAACTTTTGTTCATAAATCCGAGTTTCTTCACTTACAAACTAAGTCAATATCAAAATGACTCTTGGTGGAGAAACTTAAATTAGTGAACAAGTGTTTGAGAAGCCATAAATAATTTTAATATTTTTAAACAAAGTACAACACTTTAAATTTTTAACGATACACTAAAAGAATAATACGTTTAAATAGTATTTTCCACATAAATATTATTTGGCTACCTTATTTTTTATTGACAATTTTTTTTTCAGTTTATTTTTTATTGATTAGATTATGTAAAAATTATGTGGAAAAAAATATAAATTTGTTATATTATTACATAAAATATGCACTTCCAACAAGAAATAGAAATACAAATTTAAATATTTACTATGCATTACTGCTTTATATATTTTTTTATTCTAGTTTTGCTGTGCCTCTCCATAAAAGAGACTAAGCTCTTATGCTTGGAGAAGGACTTATACAGAATAATTATTTATTACAAGCTTTGCCTGGTTTAGTCTGGTTGAAAACTGAAAGCCCACATTACTTATATGCTTAATTTCACAATGCTTATGAAGCAATAAAAATATTAAAATCTATAAAACGAAAATGTTATTAAAAAAGTGTCAACGTCTGTCAAGAAGCAAGTGGTCTCCTACGAGATATGTTTAGTATTGTGTGCATTGCTTTTACTTTCAACACATAGCGCTGCCATTTCGGTAAAAAAATCTACACAGATATGTGACTGGTGTTTTTACCTGACACAGGTAAAAACACCAGTCACAGCATACATAAAAATACAAGTTTATTCCAATGCATGGTTGTGTCCATTTTTCAAAGCAATCGGTGAATAACTTTTATAGATATTCAATAAATGATGCATTTTTTTATTTTACATTTTTATTGAACGATTATAATTTTTTAAAATTTTTTACATTCTGTTTGAAATTTTGCACAAAATATTTTTGTTGAATTTAATCAAAATTCTTAAAAACTTATGATAATCATAACAGGGTTTTACAACATTTTCAATGTGTTCAAATACTTGTTGACAAATCTGGACTCTGGATATGTACTATGTCATGAGATAGATCATCAAGGAGTTTCAAAACTTTGAGTTGTGTGGTTGAATGGTAAATTTTGCACGTGTGCAAAGTAAACACTTAACCAGGTTATCACAAAAATTAAGGTCTTAATACCCAGACTTCCATATTCTTCTTTATGCATGTTGAGATGTCAAAATTATTATCAATGGTTTGGCTCATGAAAAATAACACTTATTTGTTAAAACGTTTGTAGATCATAATAATTTTAAAAGCAGTGTTAACTTTGCTGTATGGTAATATAATACTTTATGTATCATTCATTGTTTACATTGTGTAATACCCGTTTTATCAAAGTGGTATTACACAAAGTAAACGATGAATGATAAGGAAAGTATAACGTTAGTGAGAGTTAAGCTTGAGATGTTTGGATAAAGAAATATTTACAATTGTATAGCCACATATTAATGAGCTAGAGTAACAAATAAATCGCTCACTCCTTTCAACAACGTCATATATCTCAAAACTTGATTTAGCAGGAGATCGTTTTTTAAGTTTAAAAATATAATACAATTTATTAAAAATAAATATCAAGCAATTTATTGAACTTTTTTACTGTGCAACAGATCTTTTTAGGTAAAACCTGAGTGTTTTTTCTCCATTTGAAAAACATTTAAAAAAAAAATATTTTCTTCAAAATGCGGAAACAACATTTTCTGCCTTGTAGCGAGTAAATATTATGTTAAAAATATGCCGCTTTTGCTGGGATATAGTACATTTTCTGGGCATTCTGAAAACATGCACAGCTGAAAATTGACGATTTTCGATTTACGACGTTGTTGAAAGGAGTGAGCGAAATGTAAAACATACTAAAGTCAGAAATACTATAGATAGGTTTGAATTTAATCTAAAAACAGTTTAATTTACCCCATCTGATAATAAATTTACGGATGTTAATTCATGCACCAATATCCATAAAGCAAGTGCACCATGTGCGAAAATTCAATTAAGCAGATTCGCGATTGTCGATTTAAATTTCTGAATACCTATATTTTGCTGTAAATGGGATTGCTCTATTGATTAAATGATTCGTAAAATACAATTTGTGAATGCTGTTTCGCAGTGCAGTAAACTTAAATTCAAATTATTAATTTATGTACCCTAACTATTGTGGCTTTAATTTTTTTCCCACTAACTACCTCCTCCAACAACCTTGCCGTATAGAAAAAACGTTATTAACTTTGTTCTCCATCATTTGTTTAACCTTTTTTTCAAACCCTTATCCGCACCCCAGTGGTGCAGAGGGCACTGCATTATACAAACACAGTGTTTTATCTTGATCGTTAACACACGAAGAAAAGGTGATCAGCCTTCCGCTTCAGGTACCAGTCGAGATATTAGAGTGAAAAATATCACTTATATTTATTTGACCCTGGAAATCGAACCCGAGACCTCCCGAACGGTTACCGAGTGTGCTGAGGCGGACAAAAACCTGTATAACTTTTACTCAAACAAATATATTTTACTTCTTTATTCAACTATCTGAAATGCAACACCGTACATATTGTCATATAATTGATGATCAACTAAACACCACGTCAATCCGATGCAGTGGCTTTTACACCACTGGGTGTATAAGACAGTAAGTATTCATGATTTTTAATCATGCATTATGTATGTTTTGATGCAATATTTATGTTATAAGTCAATAAATTAAATGGTCGAGTTTAAAAATAGTTTTTCAGTGATTTGTTTTCAGTGACTGTTGTTTGTCTTAGTAAAAAATACAAATGTATATCACTCACTCCTTTCAACAGCGTCATAAACAAAAAATCGTCGATTTTCAGTAGTGCATGTTTTCGGAATGTCCAGAAAATGTACTATATCGAAGCAAAAGCGGCAATATTTTTAACTTAATATTTACCAGCTACAGGGCAAAAAGTGTTGTTTTTGCATTTTGAAGAAAGGGTATTGTTTCATTATTTTTTTTAATATATACTTAATATTTTTCAAATACAGAAAAAAACATTCAGGTTTTATTTACAAAGATCTGTTGCATAGTAAAAAGTTAAATAAGTGGCTCGATATTTAATTTTAATTAATCTTATTATACTTTAAAACTTTAAAAACGTTCTCCTGAAAAAATCAAGTTTTTTGATATATGACATTGTTGAAAGGAGTGAGCGATATGTACCATCTCGGTCTAGGCACCAAAAATACTACTTTATTGATCATTTTGATGCTTACTGACCATTCATTGATATTAACTGACCACTTTATTGAGGAGTTATTGACCATTCAAGAGTTCAATACTGTTTTTGACACCAGTGTATTAGGTGCATAAAACGTGTCATTGACAAACCACGATACGTGGAATAATTTAATGCGGGCTAGTTTCAATACATGCATGTAAGTACACATGTATCGTTCGGTGACAGATTTGGTTTAGCGTGAGGGAATTAGGAAACTAAAGGGCGGTGGTGTGATTCATATATAATAATTTACAATCGAGTGGTTTTATCGTCCATGAAACAGAATATGAACCATGTGGTATGCATATTTATATGATACATTTGCACATAGGTTATAATGTTTGTGCTTTAAATATATACCCACATAATATACACGTACGAATATACTGAATTGTTCATTACCCAAGATTAAAAAAAATTTAAAATAATAATTTTGTTCCTGCTTAACTTAGCGGTGTCTTATACTAAGTCAGCCATATTTCATTAATTATTCCATAGTTTTAATAAGTAAAAAAAATTACAAAAGATTAAAAAGCATTGGTTATGTATAACAGCGTGATTCCGGAGAGAGGTTCTCTCAAAATTCCGGAGAGAGGCAAACTCGAAATTATTCTTTATAATTACATCTCCAGCCCTTATCTGTGCTTCACAAGCAGTTTTATGATGAGGTTAGTGCTCTTCATTAGTGTCTCCTGCAAAACAGCTTTTCTATGTCTGATTAGCCCTTTCCAGTATGGTATATATATGCTGAAGCAAATATACCACTCCCGCTACAGTGTCTGGGTAACGTCACGAGGGCCCTGTATCCATTATTGTAACATGTTTCTCTATCTCTTGCATTATATGCACGATAATCGGTATTCTTTCTTAAAATGTACAAATCCTTGTTTTATACAGAAATACTAACACCTATCGGCTACTCCGACTGTACTGCTGACTAGTTCGGGGGAACACCTTCATTTGTTAGATTAAAAAAAAAAACAAATTTCGCCATAACAGTATTTCATTCCTAAATTAAGGCATATCAACGTTTCATACGTTATACTTGCCATTAGATAATTCAAATAGAGTATGAACTCATTTTAATATTATTTTTCAATTTAGCAATAACATTGTGGAATGAAATGTTGATTATTAAAAATTAAATCGTAAAAATTGAACGAAAAGCGATCCACTGTATTTTTAAGCAAGGACCGGAATATTTAAAGAACTCAAAGCTATTATTAGACCACTAATTGAGTTTTATTTTATTTTACACGCCTCGTTTCAAAAAGTACAGATGTTTTCATCGACAGGTGATTACAAAACATCAAAACGGTTTTTGAAATCAAAAAAGCTCAATTAGTGGTCTAATACAACTGTTTTATTTTTAGTAACTCAATTTTAAATGAGTAATTTATATTTTTGATTCGCAGTGAGTTCAATACGTGATTACACACATGTTCACTACCGTCGAATGGGTTCGTACGTATTCGAACAATTATAGTACCATTGCATTACTCGTAATGAAACATTCAGGGTGGAAACAAAGGAATTACTGCGATAAAATGAAGCGTTTCGGGCACCTGGTGCTTTGTAGTGAATTGAATCGCTTCATTTCGTAGCGAGGCGCAGGTATTTGCGAGTATTAGGTATGGAAAACAGTTATGTGATCCTACTACCGGTGGCGATGTATTGTGACCAACTATTGTACTATTTTGTAATGTTTAATGGACTGGAAACATTCCATTTCAATGGGATTCTGAACGCTGAATGGGAAATTATACACAGGTACCCACTGAAAATGGACAACGTTCAATTATACTTTGTTAAATCGACTTCTTCTTTCAATATTAACACTACTTTAATAAGTTTAATGTGTGAAATGAAAAGAAAGAATATATATTAACTATTTACTTATTTTGATTCCGAGATATAATTTCAGTACCACAGCAAAATAATTGAAATTGTTGAGTAAAGACTTGATTCCTATTTCATCAAATTTTGATGAAATAGGAGTCAAATTTTGGCAGTAACGATTAAATAATTTCTATAAATAGTTGGTAATTATCATAGGGATTCAGGTGATTCTAATATTGCGCCTCACTACGTCGAAGCCTAGCAATACAAATGCCAATATTCGTTTGTCTGTAGCCGCTCCAATTAGCGAATGTGTATTACAAATGAAAATCTTCAGAATTACTCCTTAAATTTTGAAGCCATGATATAATCTTCATTCTACGCTGCGTTTTCTTTCGTATTTTCTTGTTTTAAGAACGTTTTTTTCTTGTATAACGTTTTAAGTTTAGAAAAAGTGCTAGAGTACTCTAGTTTTCCTTTTCGCTTGTGTCTTAAAAAGTAATCGGTTAGAACTCTCTCAAATCAATATTTTTAGTATTTTTCTAAAGCCTTACATTTCAAATGTCTCGTTCTACTTTGGGTGGGAGTCCAGCTTTCAACGACATAGTGAAGCACTTAAAATATGTAGCATCGTACAATTCATATACGCAGACATGCGTTAAAGTCTCTATTACTGAATAAGCTTTTTTTGCTGTTTACATCTTAACTTTGATGTCTTGGCGGTGGATTCCCACTATTAATTTATAAAACATTTATTTCAATTAAATCTAAAAATATTTTTTGCTTACAATATAAAATGACTGTTGAAGACAGAAAAGTTTGATACAGAAATTTATGTAACAAGTTAATGAGTCAATCTTTTTAATATTGTAAATATATTAAGCCAACAGCCCAGATATTACTTTTGGTCGACTTATTTAATTGTAATGTTTCCGTTCTGAGGTGCACAACTGGTATTGGTATAATTTTACTACAGTCATTTATTTGATTTCTGAGAGAGTTTTTAGTGGTTTGGTTTATCGTTAGACTGTAAATCAATTTTATTATGAATCTTTGTAATTTTGTGCTGTCGGTTAAAATGACATTTTTAATAAGAGTATCAAATGATAAACGAGTAGATGTTTTTTCAAATAGTCCTTTAAATACATCTTCCGAATATATATAAATAATTTAATCAATGTAAGTGAATGTGTTATTTGCTTTTAACATCGTAGTACGTATAATACTCATACGATATTTTTGTAATAATTTTTCTAAATTAAATTAAAAAAAATCCTATCCCTAATACATGGGTTTAAAAAATTTTTATATCTAAATTTAGTATTAAAACAACATCAAATGAATGATGAAGTTAATTTCGTTCATATCAGGAGGGAAATTTACACAATTGATACTTAACACGTGGCTTATTGATACTCTAAATATATTATAAAGTCAATCAATCCTCTTTTTAAATATTACACATAAATTGAATTCATAACGTCGAAATAAATCAGGCAACTGCCATAAATAATCATATTTCATTGTATTTCCAATCATCTACAGAAATAATAGTCCCGTTAATTCGCAAGCTTTGGTGATATATTTATGTTTCATAACGCATTGAGCCTCAATCAAATTCAATCATGGCGTGAATCAAAGCCGGAAGTTGATTTGTCGAAAATTAATTTAACTTATTTTATATTTAGGTATATATATATATATATATATATATATATATATATATATATATATATATATATATATATATATATATATATATATATATATATATATATATATATATAAATATATATATATTTATATATATATTTATACACACATATATATATATATATATATATATATATATATATATATATATATATATATATACATATATGTATAAATTATGTAAATTAATTTTAGTTTTATATAAATTTTACTTGGTAAATGACACTATTCCTCAAAACTTTATGTTATAAATCTTTCGATACGTTCCGCATCAAGTACACAACTCTAAAATTAAGATTTGGGTTCAAATATGATGTTTGAAAATGATGCTGAATGCATCGAAAAACGTGTGACAATATATTTTAATAAATAGTATTTATCAAGTAAACATATGTTAAAATTGCATAGATATAACCACAAAATGACATTATTCAAAATTCATAAGTAAAATTAGTAAAATAAGTTACATGTAGGTTTACACTCTTTTAGGGAATACTCGTATCATACTTTCATTTGAACGATATATATTTGATATTAAGACCTCGCTAAACTATTATGGCCTATTTATTTAATGGGCCATTAATACAAGACTATCAATAGCATCTATTGGCTGCATTATTAATAGTTAAGGGATGTAACCGCCTCTCAATAGCCATCACGCCATAGACCTGTGTTTATGTCTGCCATAAACACTGAACACTGGCCTCGTTTCAGGAGTAACACCTCCTGAAAGCTATCATCCAACACCTTAAATGAAGGTATTATGATTTCATTTATTATTTAATCAATGGTGGTATGAAACTTCAAAAATTCAGTGTTAATGGCTACACTGTTGACATTTATATACTTAATAACGATTAAAAATACAAACATTAAAAAATAATAGTAAATGGGAAAATTTTGGATCAGGTAGATGATTTTGTATGTTTTGAGATGAAAACATTGATTAAGATATAGAAAGCAGAGTGAATGCTGGGAATCGAGTAAATGGTACATTGAAATAAGAGGAATAATTTCATCTCACCAATAGATATCTCTAGTGAAGTTCTAGTGATTCAAGAATAATGTTTCAAAAATTGGTTCACATATATAGAACTTCCAAGAATTTGAGTAGTGTGGTTATCAATAATGGGTAGAATTGGTGAATGTTACACGTATGTAAAGTGATCATTTAAACCAGCCTATGACGGTCGTCAGCCCCGTAAATGCCCAGACTTCCATATTCTTCTTCATCTTTGAGTAGATGTCAAAGAATGAAATAAGAAGAAGCAAAGAATAATAAAAAAACAACCAGCGAAAAATAAAATAGCAATACACAAAGGAGTCTTAGTACGAAGATTAATGTATGGATGTGATTTATGGAGTTGGCAAAAGATAAATTAAAGTAGACTTAGTGCAGTCGAAATGCATATCTCTTTGACGAATGTGCAGCAAAACGATGCATGATAGATGTTCGAACGGTGAAAAAAGGAAAGAATGCGAGGCTGGGATAAGCATAATTTATAAGTATTTGAAATACTTCTACTTTTCCTCTATATTCCTCTGCTTTTATCTCCCAACTACATTCGCCTAATTAATTCGTTTTACTTCATTCTTCGTTTATTTGTTCCACATATCCAAACCATCTCAACACAACTTGCTTGATTTTACCGATAATGCTTATTTAAGCATTGCATTCGTCTCTTATTTCACCATTGCATTACCCGACTGCATTCAGTCTACTTTCATTTTTTTTTAAATATTTTATCAAGAACCTATAAATTGATAAATTATATTTCCGTATAAAAACCAAACCTATTAATTACCTGGTATATGTTTCGATTAAGAAAAAAAAGTGGAAGTTTTACTTTTCAGTAAACCAAGGTTTTGCAGATATGACGTTATTTGCCAGGAGTATTGAATGAATAGAATTGTCTCGTAATTCTATATCGCATTGCCAGATTTAAGGGGACAACTCCATCAAACAAAAACATCTTTAAATGAAATATTCGTAGGTAGTACCTACGTAATTTAATTAATTTAGTTAACAAAAGGCACGAACCTTCATTAAGATCATTATTTTAACGTTTATAATAGTATTTTAATTTTTTTGTTTTCGTAACGAATGTTATAGAATATTGGGTTGAATAGTATTTTTTTATAATTTTTTTCGCTATACAATTTATTAAACAATTTAAATAGCGCCGTTTTCGAAATAAATCACGTCAATATCGATGAAGTACGGAATTATCGATAAAATTAGGGAATATGTGTTTTGGATACATGGTTTGGATATGTGGAACGAATAAACGAGGAAAGAACGGTAAAATAAATTAATGAGGCGAATGTAGTTTCAAAAGGAACGGAAGAAGACCGATGAAAACTTGCCATGACCAGGAATGTCAAATGCTTAGAAGCGGTCGGATCAGCAGTCGAAACAATCGGCGGGTATGTATGTATGAGGAGGTGCGTGAATGTAGAACAGGCGAAAAATGTTTGCAAAGACAGATTAGTGTGGCGTTCTATTCTCTCTGCCTGCCCCTGCGGAGAAGCGACATGAAGGTTAGTAAGTTAGAAAATTTGCATGTCCTTTTTTATTTATATGGATTATCAACAATCTGAATACTCAAAGTGACCGCATGGTGCTTTTTATTGATAATGTCTGAAGTACCTATAGTTCTCTCCATTCTCTTTGAAAATTACCATGTTTTTTGTACAGCATTATTTATACTTTCCTGTAAAATACGACGTGCCAAACTAAAGGGTAAATATTAATAGATTGTTTCTTTATAGGTTGTAAAAAGTTGTAAAAGTGTATTTTCATCTAAAAAATAAGGCAAATAAAGACATATTATAGAATAGTTACTACTATAGAATAGACTTACCATAAAAAATATTAAAAAAACAGTAAAAAAGTAGGTTTGATGGGGTCACGAGTGAAGATTTTCTTCTTAAGTGGCAGGAATAAGTTGAAACCCTTTATCCTCAATAAAGTTTGAAAGAAATGATACTTCGCCACAAAGTTATTTTTTTAGTGGAGTGATTGAAAAATAGAAAGCTTTCAGTATTTTACACCCCTATATTTTCCCCTTTACTGCTAATGTATAAAGCACCCCTGTTTTTCATTGAATTAAGATGAATTGATACTTTGGCACGCATCCTCACCCCATCCTGCAAATTTTAGCCTGCAAGTGTTTTTAAAGGTAATTTTAATTATTTTTTAAACAAATTAATATCTTAAATTCAAAACATCATCAACAACAAACAAAAAATACATGCATACACTTGGAGAATTTGAAGAAAAAAAAATTTATACGAACTGAGAGCAAAGTACAAATTAAACAGACCTATGTCTGATCTCTGAAATTCCCAAAATAATGTAATTACTAATAGGTTAATTTATTTGTGCGGTCACTTTGTGGTTATATCTATTCATTTTAATTTATGTTTTACTTAGTAAATACAATTATGAATACTAATATATTATGACACGTGTCTCGGTGCATTCAATATCAATATCAAATTATGTTGAATACGTCAAATCACGTGTCATAAAATATTTTTTTAAATAGTGGTATTAACCAAGTTAAATTTTAATAGATTTTTGAAATGTAATTTTTGTTACATTATTTTAAAAATTCGGTTTTCATTTTTTTTCTTTCACTCTAATTCTGTGTTAATGACTAGAAGCTTATTATTTTAATGGCTGCTTTTTAGAATCCGAAATCACCCGTCATAATCCCAGGTGTGGTATAAAAACTCTTGATTTCCATTCGGAACCATCAATGCAAAAAAAATCTTAGATCAATTAAAGATAAAAATGATTACTTATACTTTCAAAGTCCTTATCGCTGTCATCGTGTATTATTAACCTGCTCAGAAACCATTAGCACCAAAAGGTCAACTCCCTGCGCTCTTAAAAAAAAGTCCTAAGGAGGAATACCAAGCAAACCAAAGCTACTAATAACGACCTATCAATAAAAAAATGGGTTGTCATAAAGTCTGCAGTTGTTGAGAACTGCGCGTATGCATAGAACGTTTTGAAATCCGGTTTACCCAAATGAGTTATTCTTACGTCCTAAAACTCAGTGTTGTACTTAATACAGAAGGCACAGAGTGAAACACTTAAAGTTCTTACCCTTTAAGTCAGAAACTTCCGTGTAGACGTGTTTGGCATTAATGCCATCTGGCGGCGATTAGCGTAAATCAACAGATGGTCACCATAGATGTCATTAAACTGTTATTACCCATTTCAATAATATAAATGAATTCAGTCTTCGGAGAGACTAACAACTATGCAATAAATTTTTTCATGTGTAAGTGTGCGGATAGTACTAAGGTTATAATATACTTTCCGAATCTTTTAACGAATCCTGCAATTATTTTGAAAGGTCGATTGAACGAATATCATGCTCTCAATATAATGATTTTTCAAACATGATATTTTTAATTTTTTTTTATTAATATCATGATAACCATTTTTTTCCTATTAAAATTGCGTTTGAATTCGGATTAATGGATCAATGAATAGCGCTGAAATTTAATATTATCATAGTAGTTACTTGTCTTCTTCTTCTTACTCTTAAATAATATAATTATACTTTGAATTTCTGTCCACCTCCGTAGTGTAATGGTCAGCACGCTCGGCTACCGTTCTGGAGGTCCCGAGTTCGATTCTCAAGGGGGGTAAAATAAATATTAGTGATTTATTCACTGTACTATTTATTCAATACTACCATGGACTGGTACCTGAAGCGGAGGCCTGATCACCTTTCCTTCATGTGTAAACGATCAAGATAACACTGCGTTTATATGACACAGTGCCCTATGCATCATTGGGGTGCGGATAAGGGTTTTATTATTATTATTGAATTTATTCGTCTCGAAATCAAATGGTAACAAAAAAAATATCGCCAATTACAATTATTTTTATTTTAAATTAAATGATTACTTTTGCTATGATAAAGAGATTGAGAATCGTGAATTTAGCTGTTCTCTATAGCAGAGCATATAATATACCCCAAAGATGGCACGTAAGATATTCTAATTAACCAACAAAATCAATTTCTTATAATAAAGTAATGTCAAGTAAAGAGTCAATGTATGAAATATTCGATTTTATTTCAAGCACTTTTTTATCTTAGAAGATAAATAATATCCGTGACCTTTTCGTCAGGTCATTTCTCCAAGCGGACAAGAATGTCTATCAATGAAATGTAACATACCATTTGAATTAGAGAACACCTATTCTCTATTGGAATTCATACAAATAGGGTCTTGTTTGTTTGTGGTTATGGTATAAATAGATTATTAAATTTGAAATATCGTTTTGAAATAATCATTGAAATAACTTCGTAAAAAAAGCTCCTTAAGAATACTTGTTAAATATAACTTTACATTTATATGTAATAATAACTAAATATAACCTCAAATTGACTTGAAAATGATTTCTTTCGAGAGGAATATAATAAATAATAAATCCCTTACCGCACCCCAATGGTGCATAGGGCACTGCTTCATATAAACGCAGTGTTATCTCGATCGATTACACATGAAGGAAAGGTGATCAGCCCTCCACTTCAGGTACCAGTCCAGTGTAATATTGAATAAATATTAGAGTGAAAAAATCACTTATATTTATTAAACCCCCCTGGGAATCGAACCCGGGACCTCTAGAACGGTAGGCGAGCATGCTGACCATTACACTACGGAGGCGGACAAAACATCAGGCGGGCGAGAGGAAGCATCAAAAAAATTGAGTAACGTGGTTGTCAATCATACATAGAATGATAAATGTTACACGTAAGTAAAGTGATCACTTAACCAACTTAGGATAGGTTATAAGCCCTGTGAATATCCAGACATCCATATTCTTCTTCATATTTATTGGAATGTCAAATGTAAAAAAGTATTTTAATAATATATTTTATTCTTTTGGTGATTATTAGATAGTAAATGGTAAAAGAATGTATGTATATAAATATTTGAAAGAAGTTTATTTGTATGCACCCCTGGAAATATACTCTTTAATATGAAAGCTCACGCATGAAAGAGAGAGAAATTCCGAATATATTTTTAAGGCCCAGCATTTGTTAAGTCACAACTTAAATTTCTCTAAATTCATGTAACATTTTACGCAATTGATTTTTTTTCTTAAATACCATTTTTGCATTGAAAAAATACGTTTTTCTTTGAAATAATTATATGAGAAAAAAGAGTTTTTGAAAGGCAAGGAGTTAAAAAAAAATTAAAAATATTTTTTCCATGTAAATTCTAAAAAATAAAAACAAAAATCCTACAAACATTCTTTAAAAAAATCGAGCGTGAGCAAACAATTGACATCTCTGGTGGTCGGTAAAGAGTTTTGATTTTTTTTGTATATTTTCTAAAAAAACAAAACATGTTATTATTAAACGAAATAAACATTCCTTAAAAAAAATCAGGCGTGGACAAAAATTCTCTAAATACCATGATTGCTTTATAAAATATTCCATGTGACCTCTCCGGTGATCTCCGGTGGAATGAATTCTGTGTTAGCGAATATCCCCTTAAAAAGCATTTCACAAAGTGTTTGTAATCCAATGAACTCCTACATATTGTCAGCAGCACAATCATTAATCGAGCTTAATCCATTTTGCAAAGAGCCCATAGTAACAGGCTTACTGACTTCGATAAGTTGTCTATGTTCTGAATCCAGTGCCCACTATATGACTGTACGATAGGCTAATGGATTTATCACGGGTATTATCACAACTCCTCCCTTTCAAATCCCTCCTGAAACCGACCCTTACTTAGTAAACGTTGTCAACAACATAAACTACCTGTTCAAGCAAACATTACCCCGTTCAATCGATAGTAATGAACGATTAAGCTGTGTTTGAGCAATTCTTGAGCCAAGTTTAGGTAAGTTTATCGACGCTGGGAACATAGATAGTGAGAACATTACTATTTGTTGACTGTCGCCAAGAAAGGTGAGAGAATGTATCGTTTATGTTTTCGGAGCGCAGTGTCGTCATCAGTTACATATCTTCAAAAATACTTGACATTGATAAACTTCACGTGAATATGAAAAAAATACGTACGGATAGTAATATGGAACTGTAAACAATTTATCACAAATAAATACAAAACGTGCTTACTAAATCAATGAATTATCAAGATAATTTAATTAATTTCTCAAAATGGAGAAATCATCATCAGATCAATTGAGAAGAGAAGAAATAAAGAAGTCTGAGTTGGTAAAAGGTAACTAAATATCATTACTAGTTGAAAAGATTTTAAAAAAAAAGATTTTTATCGAAGACAATATCACGACATTTGACATAAGTGACTTACACGGATAAAACGACATTTTCTTTTTTATAAAGAATTTAATCATATTTAAGAAAAAAAATATCAGTCACGCTTTTATACGGTCAATATAAAAAGTTCACGAACATTCACTATCAACTCATTTTTATCTAAAATATTTTTTTAAGGATTATTAAAATCTTAAATTGTAAAAAAATTGTTTCCACTGTTAAAATGTATGGTAAATGTATGTAGGTAAATATTTTAATTTGCTTTTATTTTTTCATATTAATAATAATTAATACATTTATAATATTCTAGAAACAAAAGGTAATTAGAAATTACTTTCAAAAAATTATTTCCACACGTGGAAAAATTACTATCCTTCAATTACCGGAAGAAATGTTAATAAAGTGTATTTTATATTTTTTAAAATATAAGAGTTCATAATATTAAATACATTACACAAGTTAAAAAAAATCATTCACTTTTACCATATGTGATATTTTAAACACTTATGTTTCTAACATTACACTTTTCTACAAAACGGTTATTCAAATATGATTTTTAAATATTTTAACAACCTGATGTAATTTGGAAAAAAACTCTTAGCAAAACAAATCAATGAAAATACTTAGAGAAATCATCCATCACGAAAATCTGCTGGAATGGTGCTGACATCAAAGAAATATCGGTTACGTGACATTTTTAAAGAAATACTCCAAGCAAATCCGAATCTGAGAAATATTAGACATATAATACAGTTAAACTGCGGCTTTCCTTCCAATTCGAGACTGCGAGACATATCTTGAGAGAAAATAAGCCGGTTGGAGCCTTGTCAGGTTTACAATTCGAGAGATGAAGGATTATGGCGATATATCCAGTTAACTGTTCTCACCTTATCGTTCTCGTAGGTAATTTTGTCATCTTCGTTTTTCTCTCTCTTCTCTTTAAAAAAAAAAGTTTATACATTATCACCCTCGTTCCTCCGTCATCTCTGAATATACAGAAAAGGAAACGTAATTCGTAAAAATGTATATTTTAACATTGTTTTGACATCTCAAAATAAAATGTAGATGAAGAAGAATGTGGAATTTCATTAATCGATAGTCACTTTGTGGTAAAATCTATTGATTTTTAATTTAAGTTTTTCTTAGTAAATACCACTATTTCTTAAAATCTATTGTGACACATGTCTCGATGCATTCCGCATCATTATGATACCACATACGGTGTTCGCATCGAATGCATCGAAACACATGTCACAATAGAATTAAGAAATAGTGGTATTTACTAAGTAAAACTTAAATTGAAAAAGAATATGGAAGTCTCTGTTTTTATAGGGTTTATTACATATCATAGGCTCGTTAAGTGATATGACTTCACACACGAGCAACATTCACCATTCTACCTATAATTGACAACCACACAACTCAAAGTTTTGGAACTCCTAGATATGCATACGATCACTCTCATGACACAGTACACATGAGTTCACAACAACCATCTATGTGGTATTAAGAATGATTTTATTTAGCTTTATTTGGATGTATGCAAGCTGTATTTTTATTTCTGTTATTGTAGTTAAAGGAGAATTTTTACTTGAACTAAATAAATTAAGAATCTAATCATTTGAACGAAATAATGTTTCACAATATTTTGAGGTAATTCAAATCTTTGTTCTTAAAAATCTGGATTTGTCCACTTTGGAGTTATTTATACCATATACCGACTGATATTTTTATCAGATATCTATTTATATATAGGTCCTTAGTAGACAACCTCGGGTTTTTTTAATGTAGATTTGTATTAACTTAAAAATATTGTGAATAAAATGTCGAATTAAATTATTAGTTTAATAAAAAATTTAAATCATGTTTTCAAAGCGTGTCTTAGTATGTAGAAATATTCGGAAAAACGATACTAAAAACCGCTAATAAAACGAAAAATAAATGAAATAAAAGAATCATGAATGCGGAAAAATTGATTATTTTTAAACATATAAAACTTGAAATAAGAATATTAAAATACAAGTGGCACATGTAATGTTATGTGGTAGGTATGAAATAAAATATAAAATGGGATTTATGATTTTGAATTTGTTTTGGTTCATTTAGGATGATAATAAAATATACATAATATAATAAATGAAACGGGTACATTTGTTGGGCTAATTAGGAAAACGTATCATTAAACATATCGTAGTCGTACAGGAGAAAGTGACCAACTAACAAAACGTAAAATGTTCAGGAGGTCCATATAAGTCACTTTTGCTTGGCAAGAAAATAAACATCAATGCTGTTAGTAATTTTTAACAGAGTCAATATGTTATACTTCCAAGATTAAAATCCTTTGGGATTTTTTTCTGGGCAATATTAAGCTAGAAGATATCAAATAGTCAATGATCACGTTTTTGTAAAAAATGCACTTGGTCACTTTCTCCTGTATGACTACGATACGTATCATACGATATACTCTTACTCACATATGGTCTAATGTAAATACATCGTTTGGCTACACATAGTTTGGCGGTTTGGAGGTCCTTCATATCTAGTTAGTATGTAAGTTACAAGTTTTAGAGAAAATTTGGAAACCCGTTGCTCAACTTTTGAAGTACGTTTTCCTCATATTAATTGTGGGTCACTACTTCCAGATCCAAGTTCCCCTTCCGCCTCCAGTAAATCACGGTGCACAAAGGCGATTGGCTGTTTATAACCGCAATCTATGGGAGTTTACTCAAAGTGTAATCGAACCCGCAACCACCGTCTCCAGACCCTAAAAACCTCCCCCCGCTAAGGGTGATAAACTTTCCGCTATTGTTACACATAAATCGAATACTAGTTTATCGGCTTGCAATAATAAACAGGGTTGTTAATTTGGAAACATTTTTCTCAATGAGATTAAAAAATTAATTATCTGACATCATTAATATCTGTATAAATATAAATAAAACAGGTAAAGCTTTTTTAACTGTGAAGTTTTTTACTGCGATGGCAGCACCGTCTGTTGAACGTAACGGCAATACGCATGAAACTAAGTATTGCTCAACGCAGACAGCGTATACATGTTATGTACAACTTTCAAAAATTTATACTTTATGGGCAAAATGGTCAACATTTCACCAGTGTATAAAGAAATTACTTAAGCTAACCAAATGCCAAGTCGAAAGCCCTATGATGCTCAGACTTTAATCTTTTTTCGTTTATATTTTTAACGTGATTCATCTTAAGTTGTACACCTATAATATTTTAGATGGTTTAAGCACAATATTTTTCAAAATTATATGAAAGGAGGTATATTGGATTTAAAAATAAATCATTTTTCTAAAAACTTTTAAATGTGGCTTAAAACTTTTCTTTTAATCAGGATTTAAACTATCTTTGAAGCAATAAATTATTAAAATACAAAACATGACAAATGAATTTAACAAAAGTCCCTACAAAAATCAAATTTGGTCTGATATTTGCGTTTTCACAATTAAATAGTTTTCTTTTTTAATTTACTATTTTAATGTTGCAATTCATGCAAAGGTACAATAGTTATAACATATATAAAGAAATTAGACTTCAATATGTAACGTTAAAACTGAAAACACAAAAATCAGGTACCGAACCTACCAATCATGACATCCACTCCATCATAACAAAATGGATTACTTACTCATTCATAGAAGTTATTTTAATGCTTATACTGTAATAAATAAGACAACTAATGATATTAATTGCGAGGTTCATCAACCAACAGCTTTGAAGGGCCCATGTATGTATTTTCTTAGCAGAGAAAGCACTTACTAAACTTGAGCCGAACGCAAATTGCTGTGTTGTATTATATATTTCCTAACGATAGTCCATTAGCACATTAAATGGATAATTTAATCCGAGTGAAGTAAATTTTGTTGTTTGAAGATCGGAGCAAAGTAGCCGCGCGCATTCCCATGAGGCAATTTGCTAAACCAGAATATCCTTCACGATAATTTCGAAGGCATGATCATCCCCCAACTTTGGCTTAAGCACAGTTTAAATTAATAAGTTTTTTATTGCTTTGTTACACGTGTGCGAATATAACAGGGAAATAACGAATAAATTTAAATGAATAACCATTAAAAAATATTCAAATATTAAAATATGTGCTGATATTTTATACGACCCCCACAAAATGGGTATTTGGTTTTTCTTGATGAAACAATATGGACTGAAATAATTTGGACTGAAAATCTAAGCAATATTATTAAAAAAACTAATATTTTCAGTCTGGAAAAAATTGAGTGCTCGCTACTGTATTTATTCCTATCCATATCGGTTTGTATTATCCTTCGTAAAAAAATCTCCATCAACCCTCAAAATTCCTTTACAAATAAAAATGACAAAACTGTAGTAATAATAAAAGTAATAACTAAACTATAATTAGTTCACGAAGATAAGTTGATATACAGAGCAAAATTCTAACAATAAGTTTCTAATAATTACTAATTCAAGTATGTCAACGTTGATAGTTGAGTCTCTCTCAACACATTGAATGTCTTATCACGACGCACCCAGATTGTTATGAAGCCATCTTAATAACAATATTCACTCAGAACTTTTCAG
This sequence comes from Brachycentrus maculatus, assembly GCF_059751285.1. Taxonomy (NCBI): domain Eukaryota; kingdom Metazoa; phylum Arthropoda; class Insecta; order Trichoptera; family Brachycentridae; genus Brachycentrus; species Brachycentrus maculatus. Next base: position 89,029 of record NW_028280986.1, on the reverse strand, counting down.
CCTGAAATTCAGTTAAGCCTCAGAATTTAATTTCCAATATAATTCCAAAGCTCATCTCCCTCCTCCATCAGCCAAATAAGCTTTAAAAATGTGAATGTCAAAATATATTAATGAAACCTCAAATTTATTTTGGTAACTGGTTCATTAAGATAGCCTTAGTGATTAAATTGAAATTATTTTTACTTGAAATTCGTTAATTAAAAGAAAAATTGTTTAAGAAGAGTATTAAGTGATATATATATGATTTTATTTTAAGTTTACAGTGGAATGATTTGCAGGCACTTAAAATAGCTTTTCAATCTATAAGAGAATGACGTGAATTATTTAAAAAAAACATTTTTAGATGGAAGATTTTATTTAAAGTAAAATTTATGAGTTTCAAAATAATAAAAAATCAGATTGAAATAAATTTAAAATCTGTCGTTGAAATTTAACAAGGTAAGACCGCAAACTATACTCAATAAATGTATAAAATTGGATTGAAATACTATTGATTGTTTTTTTGTTTATTTTGCACTGATGATTTATTAAATCTTTGTTTTCGTGGTATCAAGATTGTTGGTATATATTACATTGAATTGCATTGAGACAAATAAAAATAAAACGAAAAGATTTTGATATCTTATAATTTTAACGCTTATTTCCTTTTTTTTCCTACATTTACAGGAGAAAATAATATTGTAATAAATTTGTAAAAAAAATTGGGAGACATACGAGTATTACAGCAAAGTTTTTTGATAACAATCTTATACGGGATAAATAACAGGCATTAAATTTATAAATCTATTACTTAACTTCACATTATTTTGATTAACTTATATTTTGGTAGTTTCATTGTATACGGGCGTCTCGTACAACATATTGCTTTGCAGATATTCCGAATCACGTATAGTTCATGTATTTTATCTAAATAAAAAAAACTTAACTTTAAAAAGGCAATTCACAAAATATGTAAGCAATTAATTATCTCATTTAACCCTTCCAGACCCGACTTTTCGTTTGGTTTAAAAATAGTGAACATGCGTTAAAACCACCAAGGCATAAAATTGCTAAAAAATAATTACATTTCAAACATTTTTCCCATTTCTTGATATTCTTCGTTTGGAGCTAGGTTGTGTTTAAAAAAATGTGATGGACGTGTTGTAAGTGAGGGTGAAATGAATGACAGACGGTGGGGTGAGAGTAGGGGAAGGTTTTCAGTTTTCACATTACACATCGCTGAAGCCTAGAGAGCTGGATTTTCAGCGCACCCCCAGTAAAAGCTGCATGTGTTTTGCTTGTTAACATGATGTTAACGGTTAAATGTGAAAAAAAATACCAGTTTTGAAAATTCTTTTTCCATGTTTAAAAGCTTGTAATAATTTCTATACATTAAAAACAACAGGGTTTATTACATCTGTTAATTTATTCGGAAGTCACTTTGCGGAAAAATCTGGCGATTTTAAATATAAATTTCAATTGGTACCAGTATTTTTAAAAATCACTTATGACACGTGTTTCGATGCGTTCCCCATCATTTTCAAATATCGTATCCGGTGTTTAAAAATGATGCGAAATGCATCGAAACGTAGGTCACAATAGATTTTATAAAATTGTGGTATTAAATCAAATTAAAAATATTTCAGAATTTCGTCATTACAGAATTCCATAATATACGTTTGATTTTTTTTTTGATGAGTAATGGCTATTTTATATTATACTTGTATCAATTTCGTTATAATTGCTTTCGATGCTGATAAGGTTTGATCCAGAGAATACTTATTAATTATTGTTACAAGCCCTAAGTTTTATTAAACAATAGTGATTTTTAACTGTAACAAGTTTATGAAAGTTGATTCAAAACAATTAATTTGAGTAAAGTTTTAAAATTCAGGGTATTCCCTTTATTTAATTTTGTACCAAATATTTATTTTAACAAAATAGGAAACAATTTAAGGTATCACGTGTTTTAAGGTCTAGTTGAAAATTGTACGTGATTATCGAAAATTGCTAGTAGGTCAAATAATGTTAGTTAGAATTGTATTTATGCATTTGCTGAATCCCTTTTTTTGGTTTTTGCCATATTTCACTTCCGCCGTTCGCCTCTGTAGTGTTATGGTCAGCTCACTCGGCTACCTTACTGGAGGTCCCGGGTTCGATTCCCAGGGGGGGGGGGGTCAAATAAATAAAAGTGATTTTTTCACTCTAATATTTATTTAATTTACCCTGGACTGGCAAATGAAGCTAACGGCGAACGGAATCACCTTTCTTTTATGTGTTAAGGATCAAGATAAAACTGCGTTCATATAATGCAGTGCTTTATGCGCCATCGGGTGCGGATAAGAATATTAACTTCAAACATCTTAAGCATCAATTTTTTTAAAATTATATCTTAAAATGGAACAATCAACCTATCATAGGCTGGTTTGAGTGATCACTTTATACATGTGTAACATTCACTATAGTACCCATGATTGAAATTACGTATTTTAGTATTTTTTTATTCATTTATGCTTTATTTAAAATCATACTACATGTGCTATTTCTTCAAATGACCAAAGAATATTCTTCTACATCTGTGTTGAAGCAAAAATAATAAAAAAATCTGATTTTGTAACCAAAAATTGGGATACACTAAAAATGTTGTAAATCGTGAATGGATTACAATGAAAATAAATGTCTAAGCTTTGAGGTGAACAGTTTACATCCACGCTGTGCGAAATAATTTTATATAGGCATTGAACTAAGAAGTTCATCGTTAATTCAAAAAAAAAATAGTAACATTCAAATACAATATATTGCGTTCACTGTCTTTCAATATTAATCCTATGTACAGATAATGTCGTTGAATAAAAGTATTTTTTCTGTAACGTGACAAATCAATACGTTCTACGTTGATACTATGTAGCTCAAGCACAGCCTTAAAACAGACACAAAATGTTTTAAAAATAGTTCGTTCGAACCCTTATCCGCAACCCAATGGTGCATAGGGCACTGCTTCATATAAACTCAGTGTTATCTTGATCGTTAACACACGAAGGAAAGGTGATCAGCCCTCCACTTCAGGTACCAGTCTAGGGTGATGTTGAATAAATATTAAAATGAAAAAATCACTTATATTTATTAGACCCACCTCAGGGAATCGAACCCGGGACCTCCAGAACGGTATCCGAGCGAGCTGACCATTACACTACGGAGGCGGATAAAAAAAAATAGTAATACACATAAACCAAAACATTTAAAATAGGTTATATACGTTATAACGTTGAAAATCCCGTAGTATCAGAATCAAATCAGTTTCACAATTCAACGCCAACCGTTTGCAGTTAAAAATACGTTATTCGAGTTGTACGAGTTTCAAAGGATAAACCACAGCACAAACGACTCGACTACCATTTCGTTATCGACATGTGAATGTTTTGAGAGCGTATGCTACGTAGCGTTATGTTTAGCATGTTTAGATACCGTGCTGGAGGTCCCGGGTTCGATTCCTAGGGGGGGGGGTGAAAATAAATATTAGTGATTTTACACTCTAATATTTATTTAATATTACAGGTCCCTGAGGCGCAGGAGTGATCACCTTGCTTTCGTGTAAGCAACGATCAAGATAATACTGCATCAGTACGATGCAGTGCTCTATGCAGCATTGGGTGCGAATTAGGTTAAGAAGATTATTGGGATAGAAAACAAATTTCTCCAAATTATCCTTTATTTGGGTTTCGCTTACAGAAATAAATTAAATTTTGTGTCACAAATATTGATATGCATGATCAGGTTTATGAATGATACGACAAAACAAAAATTTAAAACAAAACTATTTTCGAATCAGACTGGCCTCACGTTTCTAGTTTTCTGACTGTTTCCCCAGCCTGGGTATTATCTTTCTACCGATTACTTCCTTTGATCGATATTCAGCAGATGATGTAAACGTCATAAACACACCATTAATGCTGTGTTTACGCAAAATAATTTATATTTATGGGCAAACAACCAAAATAATAACAGGCTAGTGAAAAGATATTTGATGGTATTTATATATGAATATTTTTAATGTTAAAGCATTATATATATATATATATATATATATATATATATATATATATATATGTATATATATATATATATATATATATATATATATATATATATATATATATATATTTATAAATATATATATATGTATATTTATATATATATATATATATATATATATATATATATATATATATATATATATATATATATATATATATATATATATATATATATATATATATATATATATATATATATATATATTTAATTATTATGTAATCATGAAACGAACCTACACATTAGCCAAAGGATGTTGAGATATAACTTGTCATTTTCTAGAAAGTAAAATCAAAACTAATTTAGAAATCTCTTGCCAGCAACGGTCTAAAATTGAACGAAATTCAATGCTGTTAACAACAAACTCTACCGTTTATATAACATCAATTTCAAATATCCGGTTTAAAATTAGACCACTAGTGACAGCCTTCCTGCCAACACGAATAACGAAATACACCTCTGATAATGAAAGGGTTGAATGATGTTAACGTTACGGCTTACAGAGACCATTACTCGGCCGCTGGAAGAGATTCAACCCATTAAAGTCACTATCAGCAGAAGGGAAAGGCTGTCTGAAATATCATTTACCTGAAATTCAGTTGGTAAAATAAATATAGGTGGCTTGCCATTTGATTTCATCAATGAATCACAAGTAAAATTAATTTTGACAATATTTAATCAAAAACCCTTGTTATTATATTATTTAATATAATTTTGACTTGCAATCTATTTTAATTTAAATGTACAATATCTGATTGTTTATTTAGTTATTCGCCGATTGATTAAAAATTTGATACGAATACAAATAATATTTCTTTTGCATATAAATAATGACCAATAAAATGGGTTATTTAATTTACTTTAATTTTACAAAATGCCATTCGGTATAAAGGACATCTATTGAAATTAACAGCAACAGACGCTACACTAAACATTATGCGTGGCAGAATACTTGTTTCTTTACAGCTGCTCAATATTTGTATACCCATAAATCTCGTTCAATTAATCATTACAATTGCATTTGTTCTCTTTAATTTTTTTCTTATTTAACTAAATTTAACCACAGTGTGGACGGATACAGCAAGTAATGAAAAAAAAAATTACACATTCAATTTTTTATCTGAAATATTAGCTTTGTCAACTACTTATAGGCATCTCCAGACCTGAATAAAAAACTCCTATCGATAGATGAAAATATTCATTCGTCAAATTTATGCATAAAGAATATCAAAAATATCAAATACAAAAACAAACAAAAAACACGTTAGTACCTCAAACATCTTTTGCAAAAGAACGATATCTGTGTTTTTGTATTATAGTAGAAATTATATATAGTTTTTCTAAAAATTAAATTTTAGTTTTTTTTAAAAATAAAATTATAGTTTTTCTATAAATTATATTCTAGAAATTATATTTTAGTTTTTCTTTGAAGGCAGGGAATAATTCTTTATACCAAGAGAAAATAATAAGAAAACTCACATTTTTATTACCGTTTCAAAAGATTTACTATCTAGCTACGGTTTATGCAACACCTCTATTTATATAATTTAATGTCTAATATATAGGTGAGATAGCGCTAGTGTCTTGATATATATGCCCTTTTGTGAATCTTACCAAATTTCAATTCTAGATTGTAATATATAACCACAAAACAATATTTATATTTATATTCATTCAATTTTTTTTTGAGTATTTTAAAAATTTATTGACAATTAATTATTTCAGGAGATAAATTAACAAAATGGTCAGATCCGTGACTATTTCATTTTAAAATAACTAACTTTATGATGTTTTTATCCTATGAAAAATTAAGAACTACGTAAAAAATCTCTTCGGAATCTAAGTTTAAAATTATGAATCAAATTTGCTAAACACATTACTATCAGAAAACTATAATTTTTATTTTAAAAATCTTCATACTAAATTATCGCTTACTGTAAAAGAAAGGCGGGTTTTGGCTTTCGACAATCTTATATTTGTATTTTTGGTATAATTTTATAACTACATCAATTGAGAGTTAAAGTTTGTGATAAATAATATAGCAATCGCACCTTAAGGTTTGGAGGGTAAAAATACTATACATAACTAATGTATCAAGCACTGCTAAACTTGCTATTTAATATATGTAAATGTTATTGTGGATGGCTGGATTATCAAGAACAACCTGTCCACCGATATTAATAAAAAAAAGATTGAGTGCTAACCATCCACAAAGCTCGAGATAGAGAAATGTGTACAATAGCATGAGGTCTTCCAAACTAAGGGTGGATGACAAATGATCCTGAGAGACAGCACACAGCCACTACACATAGATTACGGAGCCGACACTGCCTGAAATATTTCAGGTTGTATTGTTATATTAAAATGTGTATATAATATTCCTAATTTTCAACTAGCAATTATTTTGAAATAGGAATTGCTTTATCATTGAGACATATATATTTAAATTGTGTGAGATATTTTAAAATCTGTTTTGTTTGTTTAGAATTTTACTGAAAATTATTACGAAAAAAAAGTTTATAATCCATTTTTATTTATTCTAAATTATTTTGCATTTCACAATATATATGATAATATAATAACGTGCACATAAAATATTATATTGTTTTAACAAAAAATAAGATCCCATAAAGGCATGGCCTGTGTTTGGTAATAATAAGGAATACTGGAAAGAATACAATAGATATCAAAAATATAAAAATATGAAAACTGCTCATATAAAATACAAATATTTTATTTTAATAATTTGAAATATTATTTCAGTACAAATATATATATATTCGTTTTAGATCCCACTCTTCAAAATATTATCGATTAAAAATATATTCACATTTAAATATTTTTTTCATATATCACAATATTATTTTCAGGTTTTGTCGAAATATGCAAAATTTGTTCCCTACATACGTTTAACATGAAGATTTATTCACTTTAGGTGAATATATATTATATTATCCTATTCTATGAAAAGGACATTTAACAATATTCGATAATACTTGACACTGGCACAAACATCCTTTCACTGGATGACTGCTTAATAAATAATGAATAAAAAAAAACAAAATTCGTGATAATAACTAATATTCTAATACAGAATATGTTTGAAGAGTATGCACTTTCGTTTAATATACTTTACAATGTTATTTTAAAAAATGGGTACAGTTTGTAAATCTAAAGTTAAAGACGCTACAAATTTTATCAAGTTATTTAAAGAAATATTTAATACCAATATTTACTATATTCATGTTACTTTTGTTTTTATAAGTTTAATTAATCTCCATCCTTATAATCTAAGTTTGTCAACCCTTGAGGGTCAGTATCCGGAATAGGCCCCTCCGGGCTCCCTAGAACTTGTGGACTTACTATTGTATAATCAACGAATTCAACAAATAAATCCTAAAAATACAACATTTAAGAAAGATTTTAACAGTACAAACACATTTGTTTATTTATTTGTACAAGTTATTTTATTTTTTCATAAAAAATAACGAAATACTGACAATTATTAACATTTTTAGGTTTGATTTTTGTCATTTTTTTGGTAATGTTTTTCATTACTTGTATTTTCATTATTTCCGTGATAAATAAAATAATCAAATCAATAAGTGAGCCACCATTTCCCTTATTTTTCTTTACCGGAGTTATTAATTTGTTATTATAATCTAAAACTGTTTTTTTCTATCGATGTAAAGTATTTAAACATTATTTGAACGATTTACCTTCAGTTATAAGAGATACGTAAACGGAAATTTTACCTCTCATTTTTCGAAATTTCTACGCCCGAGGCATGAGCGCAACTCCCCGAAGGACGAGTCGACCCAGCGGAACGGGGCTATGTGTAACATAAAATGGTTTTAGATAATTATTTACTGAAATTAACCTAAGAGCACAGCAGGGCGTACGAACATAATGGTGTAATGTTACATTGCTTTATAAATACAACCTTCCTTACTGAGAACATGGGATTGAAATAGCGTCGTTTAAGGAATATTTCAAGTTCCCACCAAAATTGCATTGAAAAAGTGATTTATGAGGCTAAGTAGATAACCATTTTTCTCTCTATAAAATTTTGTGTAATAAATGTGTGTCGGGTTGTGGACCCGTGGTTAGTTTCGCGGACTCTTAAGTCAGAGTTTCTCGGTTCGAATCCACTCTACCACAATTTGATACCTATTTCTAATAATGTGCCGCTTAGGCTCACAGAAATAGTATGAAATTGAAATATTTGGGTAAAAAATAAAAACACAAATATTTCTCTTTTAAAAAAATAAACGTAAAATCGAAATACGTTTGCTTACTTGTTCTTCTTTAAATTTAAGAATGCTTCATTCCATAAGACTTGGATTGAATACTTGTACGAGTATATTGTTATTTTTCTGTTCAATATTTTAATTTAAATGAGAGGATGATTTGATTCTGTGATAATGTTTTAAACGTATATAAACTATATGATAGAAAACTAAACAAGATAACTTCCTCATACCGCATAAAAATATAAGTTATAGTATTTTAAAAAAAAAAAATTAACATGATACTATCAGCAACAACAAAAAAAGAAAAAAATCCCTTTCAAAGCACAAGAGTTCAGTATCTTTTTTGGAGAGGCTCAGCGCAACTAAAATTATAAGATTGTATTAAGTAGAAATGTTTAGAAATTGTATAAAAAAAAACGTTACTTGACAAATTAAATAAATAAATAAATGTGCTTCTGTTTTCAAATTCTTTTCAAATTGATATACACTGTTGTTTTTCTTATATTACATATATTTATTTTCATTTTAAATTTTAAATTTATTTATTTTAATTATACAATATATTGTTTGACAGACTATGTGTATATTGTTAGAATAATCGACTTTAAATGCTACAATCACAATTATCCAGCAGCTTCCGTGCTTATGTGCTCTGCAGGTTTATATATACTTGTCCCTTAATATAATTTTATAAATATGATTGGGAATCCACAAATAAATTATAATTGCATTCCAATGACATGCATGTTCCTCAATTCTGAAGTAATCAATCAATATCCCCACATCACCTTAATAATTGAATAAATACCCAATAAAATGGATTTGGGCAGTAATCAATTCTGTTAAGCTTTCATTAGCACATGGGTACACCATTCGCAGAGATGAATATTTTATTTTAGCACTAATATGCTAAAAGCATGCGGGCTCTCAAGAATGGTAAAACAAAACGACGTATAATAAACAACACGTTTGGTCTTGTCAACATAACAATTGAATTAAATAGTAAGAAAAAACCGTATTTGATTACAATAACAACCGGACAGTGTCTGGATTCAATACTTATATACACCGAATGTAAAACCTCAGCAATGATTTCGCGGACTATATCGATATCTGGAATATGGCACTTCCTAACTATTAAGCCATTCTTAATATTTTCTTACAAATGCTAAAATCAGCTTCACTTACAAGTTTACATTGTTTGTTTCAGAACTCTGTTTCAACTAAAATTTCATATCAAAATGGAATGATTAAAATACCTGTGTTCTTAAAAAAAGTGAAAGAAAATTAATAGGTAACTCAATCTTTCGAACGCCTTTTAAGCGTTCAAACAATTTATCATATTAAATTAAATGGTTCTACTATTGAATATATTCATTGCTGAAAGCCGATAGAAATTCATTTGGGATCTTATCTTCACTTCACTGTCTCCAGAGTATTTTCAAAATAACACCATTGAAAAATATTACGAAAATTTATTTTTGAATTATGAAACTCTTTCAGTATTAAACTGAAAAAATTAGACAATAAATTTACGAAATTTAATTGAATTTTGTTTTGTTATGTTGTTGAACGGTTGAATAAGATTATTTTTTTTATATAAATATGAACCAATTTTGAAACATTCTTCTTGAATCACTAGAACTTCACTAGAGACATCTAGTGAAATTCTATTGGTGAGATTATTTTTTTTGTTTATCAATGTAATCACTGCTAGTTCCGAAAGCTACTGATGTTCTAATCTAAAAGTGAAGATACAAAGTAGTAAGCAATAAACAAATTAGGTACTGATGGAAGTGGGTGGTGTAATAACTGGAAGGGGAAGTTAGATGGTGGAATTTGGTTGAACGGTAATGTAAAAAGTAAGGGTGAGGAATTTTGAAAAACTATATTTGTAAGTAATTGTTCATTTTTGACATCTCACCAAAGATGAAGAAGAATGTGGAAGTCTGGGCATTTACGGGGTCGACAACTCAAAAAAAACTTATAAAAGAGTTTTTGCTCAGTAAAAACGATTCTTTTCATATCACCAATAGATGTCTCTAGTGAAGTTCTAATGATTCGAGAACAACGTTTCGAAATTGGTTCATATATATAGAAACATGGGTAGAATTGGTGAATGTTACACGTGTACAAAGTGATCACTTAAACCAGCTTATGACGGTCGTCAGCCCCGTAAATGCTCAGACTTCCATATTCTTCTTCATCTTTAATGAGATGTCAAAAAATAATAAAACAATTTGAATTTAAGTTTACTGCACTGCGAAACAGCATTCACAAATTGTATTTTACAAATCATTAAATGAATAGAGAAATCCGATTTACAGTTAAATATAGGTATCAAAAAAATGTCAAAAAATAATATAAAAATAACCCTATAACTGGAGATAATCCAGATTTTGTGAACAAGTATTTTGACACACTCAAAATGTTGTAAGTAATTGCTGTTTTATCCTTTTAAGTATTTCTTCGTTTTCAAGGTAAATGAGTTTTTTCTTAATCCATACACTTGGAGCACATTAGAGAGCTTATTTTAGCAGATTTACTATTGTTTTTAATACTTACGTATTTTATTTATGTTTTCACGAACAATATTATTTTATTTATATATTTTTTATCATATTACTTTAAATATTTAGTAAAATTATCTTGCAATTGATGCTTACTCTTAATACAAACAGAAACTAATTCAGCTTGTTTTTCGAACTGTTGATGAAAACATCAGTAGCTCTCGAAACTAGTAGTGTTTACATCAATGAACTCAAAAAGTGATCTTAAGCATGAGTTTAATTTTTATATTTAAATAATTATGTTATTCTACTGAGTAAAAGGTAAATGAATATTTTTTTAATGTATTTCTTTATATATACACACACTGGGCGCGCGCACGCGCGTGTGTGTGTGCGCGCGTGTGTGTGTGTGTGTGTGTGTGTGAAAAAATTACGTTGCAATGGCATTCTTACAATTTTAAAAATAAACGATTTATTTAAAATTGTAAAAGTTGATGTCAATATATTTTAAGAAAAAATTAGTATGGTTTTTGGCAAGAAAATTATTACCTTCGTTTTTAATTAAAAGAAAGAAACGTTTATGTCCTTCAATTATGGTGGGTTTTACCTTTATTCGTCAAAACTCGTTATTTTTTATAGTTAAAAGCGTGCTACAGTTACGGTTTTAAAAGCTTTGTTATTAGGTATAATGTTACGGTAAGGAAAGATAACACAAGGGTGACTCTTTACCTAAAATTACAAAGCGTTAACATGCTAATGTTTGTGACCCCTCTGCTTGAGCAATACAAAATTTCAACTGGATTATATGAGTTCTACCTAGGATGCCACAGAGTTTATGTAGAGGGCCGTTATTATCTAAATTTAAAAAGGCAGCTCTTTTAGAAAGAAAAGGGTTACTTTTAATCGCTTTTATTCAGTTTGTCAATGGGGTGTGGACTTGTTACTCCGAAATAATCGCGATTTTGACGCTCTTTCACTAAATCAATCCGAAAATCGCTTTCACAAGTATTTTAAATTCCTTTTGTCAAAGTAGGAAAAAACATCTTTTAAGCTGAATTTCACAATTCAGTACACAAAATTGTCAAAATGAAGGGATGCAAACGTAAACATATCGTATTCATACAGGAGAAAGTGACCTAGTGCATTTTAACAAAAACGTGATTATTGACTATGTGATATCTTAATAGCTTAATATTGCCCAGAAAAAATCCCTAAGTGATTTTAAATTTGGAAGTATAATATATTGAATTGTTAAAAATGACTAACTGCATTGATGTTAATTTTTTTGTCGAGCAAAACGGCCCTTCTGAACATTTTACGTTTTGTTAGTTGGTTAATTTCTCTTGTACGACTACGATGTACTTTCATCGTTTGACAGACGAAGGTGAACCAATGTATATTTATTATATATTGTTATGTTTGTGTAACAAATCGTTCAAAATTGTAACAAAATGAGTCCCATCAGTTTAAACTGAAAATAATATTTTAAAAAACATATATATATTTTTAAATTGCCATCTTAATATTTTCAAACATTAGACGGATAAAAGGATAAAATAAAATATATTTAACGAATTGTATAATTAGTTATTATGTATGGAAAAATACGTATAATAATTTTAAAACAATATTGGTAAAAATACCTTTTAAATATTATAGGTATCCCAACTTAAAATAAAACATCTATCGTTTTTAAAATGTATGGAAATGGAAATCTGAAAATCTCAGAGCTAACAACTTTAAAAAAAAATTAAAATAATACTTTTTTTTTATTAATTTTACTAATTTTTAAAAATGGACAAAAATAGGAATCGAACTTGATCAGAATGGAAAAATGAATAAGGGTCCACGTTTCTGAGTCGTTATTGAGTCGTACATATCGCTCACTCCTTTCAAAAACGTCATATATCAAAAATCAATTTTCACTTGGGCATGTTTTTGGAATGCTCAGAAAATGTACTTTATTCCAGCAAAAGTGGTATATTTTCAACTTAATATTTACCCGCTACAAGGCTTAAAGTGTTGTTTTTGCATTTTGAAGAAAAGGTATTGTTTTTTTTTTAATATACTTAATATTTTTCAAATGGAGAAAAAACATTCAGGTTTCACCTAAAAATATCTATTGCACTGTTAAAAGTTCAATAAGTGGCTTGATATTTATTTTTAATACATTTTATTTTGTTTTTAAACTTTCAAAACAATCCTGAAAATCGTGTTATTTGATATATGACGTTGTTGAAAGGAGTGAGCGATATGTATGTAAATTACACTTGTAAAATGAATTCAATTCATTCATAAATAAAATATTTTAAAACTTGTATATCCTGAAGGATTAAAAAACCTGCTTCAGAAAACCACTTCAGAGATGGGGAACAGATCAATGTATAATATAATACTGTTCAATAAAGGGGTAGCTCTTTTAACAGGAATAACCATCGGGAGGATGAATACACATTCCTTCTAGTCTCTAAACTATTGCAGACAAGAATGCTCTGCATTATCTCGGTTCGGAATTTTACTGTCAAGGAAATTTACCGATTCATAAATATATAATACCACAAAAATGAAATTTGAGAAGTTATTTTTTTATTGTTTATTATATAATACTTGTACCTAACCACGCATACACGTGGCTTAACCTGGTTAAATGAAAAGTAAAGAAAATAGAAAACGCACATTTTTGGTTAAAATAATTTACAAATGCTTATTAAGCAATGAAAATATTAAAAAAATCTATGAAACAACAATGCAATTGATAAAATTAAAGGCATAGTATTCGCTAAATGCAAATAAATTTTCATTAAACCCAGGTAACATTTGAGGTTATTCTTTTTTTAACACCGTTTTTGTGTTGAAAAATATGTTTTTCTGATAATAATAAATACATTGTTTTGAAAAAAAAGAGTTTTTGATATGTTATGAGTTATAAAAAATTACAATATTTTTTTCAATACATTTTCTAAAAAAAACTAAAAATCCAATGAGTGTGACGTGTGACCCAACGACCGGCTTTATGCGTTGCCGAAACCCATCTGAGTTTTATTAATGCGAGTTTGACCTTAATGTACTAAATAACAGCGGATGTCAATAAAGACACTCTCTGCCATGAACAATGTTTAGTTTAATATTTGTTACCGTCAACAGTAAAAAAATGCTGTTTAGAAAAAGAAAATCTATCCATCCCAGGACAAAATACCCGTCACAGGTATTTTTAACTGAGACAGGTGTAATATAATAAGTCGCACGTATCAAAATTCCACGTCTTGTCAATATTTAAAAGCAATTGATGAATACTTGAGGAGATCTAAGATTTTGAACAAACTAACATTTACATTTTTATTTATTGTATATAGATTACGAGTGTATGAGACATGAAATTATTTATTTATATTATTTTTTGACATCTTAACATAAAAAAAAATATTATGAAACATAACTCCTGCAATTGGAGATAATCCAGATTTGTGAACAAGTATTTGGGCACACTCAAAATGTTGTAAATTATTTATTGGTGCTCTACTGACCTTCGTGTCGCTCTTGAAGGAAAAATATTATTTTGAGAAACCATACGATTGGCATTGAAAATTGTTTGTTTCTTATTCTTGAGGTAACAAGGTCCAGTTTGCTTTACCATTTGCTTACCTTTCCATCCCTGTTCGAGTCCCTTGGGGGATACATGATACTAAAGAGGAGTTCAAGAAAGTGATTTATTATTCTTCGCGCATCAAAATTTATGAGATACATTTTATCTAACTTGTTAGCCTCATATTCTCGGTCATAAAGTGATGGATGAGAGAGTGAATTTCCAACAAGTTTATGAGTTTTAATACTTATGATATGAGTATATAACATTGAGCGATAAGGAATAATAATAGATAACAGCTTTTTTTGGAAGGACCTCTTTCTTATTTATTTATTGGGAAACCAACAGAATATTTAACAAAAATAACATAATATAATAAAATGAAAAAAATAACATTCCAATTAGAGGTTTTCATTTAAGTAATCTAAAAATAAAAATATACTATTATGTACATAAAAGTATAAGTATATAATAAACTTACATTACATGTTTTAATAAGAAAATAGAAATTTTCTTTTTCAACTAGTCAAATAGACATCAACAATATTTCTCTTAAACGTATTAAAATAAACATTATTGATGTCTGTTTAATGAGTAATATGACGTATATTTTTTGAAACTCAATGTTGAATTAAAAAGTTAATACACATTTTAATAAAAGTTAAGGCAATGTTTAAAATTATTTAGTAAAAGTCATAAACTTTGAACGATTTAAAAAAATATATATATTGGTGAAAAACTGTGACAGATATTATACCTTATGCGAAGCTTAATTCAAAAGTCCTAATTGGTCATATTTCTAAAAGTGCCAATAAAGTCGTACCAACAATATAATAGCAAACTAATGAACATACGTATTGCGAAACTTTTTGACAGGCGCCGTGGCATAGTCATATAGACGCTCGGCTGCGAAACTGACGTCGCGGGTTCGATTCTCACCAGTTGAAAAAAAAAATTTAATCGGTATAGATACAAAGCCTCTAAAACAGAGGCTTTGTGGGTTGTTCCTACGTAAAAAAATCACCTAAGATTTTTAATAAAATCGTAACAAGACTAACTATAAATGCTATTTATTAATAGGTTTATTAAAAGTTTTTTGTTAAATTAACTAACCATAACGCAGCTTCTCAGCAAAGGTAGGCAGAGAGAATAGAACGCTACGCCAATCTTTATTTGTAAAAAATCTTCGGATCTTCTACATTCATACGTCTCCTCATTATTAAACCATATTCGTGTGTACTCCCTAGGTGGAGCATATGGAGTCCACAAACTGTCTCCAGGCTTTTCTGTCGGCTGCCAGCTCCCTTGCATCCTTCCAAGTCAGATCCGCGTCCCGAAGCTCTGACGAGAACTGCCGACGAATTGTCAGCTGTGGTCTTCCTGGGCCGTGCGAACCTGATGCCTTGTAAAAGAGGCAAGGCTCCTAAGAGCCATGCCTAAGCATGCAGAGTACATAGCCAAGCCAACTGAATCGCCTTTTCTTGACGACAGTAAGTTGTGACCAAGACTTGCTGCGTCGTACGCCTTATCTCTTCATTCCTCACAAAGTCAAGCCACCGCACGCCTAAAATTCTCCGCAGACACCTGTTCTCAAACGTCTCTTCTTACTTACCCATATCTGTAAAAGTGCCCTTGAGGTAGTTTTTTACGAAAATGGCGCTATATAAATTTTACAATTTTTTTTATAATACCCTTCGACTATTCCAACTCTTTGTTAAAATATAAAATAAAATGAAAAGTAAGAATTTATAAAAATATCAATGTTTAAGATATGTAATTAGCTAAGAAAAGCATAAGTGAAACTAAGACCGAGTTATTATTAGTCCAGTATTTCATACGCTAATGTCTAATATATTATTCAAACCTCAAGAACAGTAAAGCATCTGGAGGTGTGAGAAAATGATTAAACTACAAATTATTGGCCCTTAAAACAAGTAATTATTATTACCCTTGACAAACTAAATACGTTTAGAGAATATTAATACATTTGGGGGTTGTTTGAAGCTTTCCCTCACACGATACAACGAGTCATGGGTTAATATCAAGTGGTAGGCACCGTACATCATCCAAATATTCGACGCTCACAGTAAAGACATAATCATAATTTAAAATATAATCATAAATAATTGATCTTAGTACCTTAGTTCTTAACAGCTTAATAAATAATGTTAATAATTATTAATTCACGTTTTAAGTACTACCGCCTGCGCCTTAAACGTATAATTAATCTTTATTACAAGAATAGAAGCTAAAGCTTTCAGTACTTGAAAGTGGTCAGGTCAGGAGTCGGAATAATCGGCGGGTATGTATGAGGAGATGCTTAAATGTAGAAGAGGCAATGATTGTTTACAAAGACAGATTGGCGGTTTTATGTTTATTTAGTTAGTAAGCTTTCATTAGTAAGTACACACCGCTCACTCCTTTCAAGAACGTCATAAATCAAAAAACTTGATTTTTCAGGAGAACGTTTTTATAGTTTAAAAATATAATACAATGTATTAAAAATAAATATCAAACCATTTATTGAACTTTTTACTGTGCAACAGATCTTTTTGGTAAAACCTAAAGGTTTTTTTTCTTTTTAAAAAATATTAAGAATATTTAAAAAAATAATTAAACAATACATTTTCTTCAAAATACAAAAACAACACTTTCAGCCCTATAGCGGGTAAATATTAAGTTAAAAATATGCTGCTCTTGCGGGGAAATAGTACATTTTCTAGGCATTCCGAAAACATGCACAACTGCAAAATGTCGATTTTGATTTATGACGTTCTTGAAAGGAGTGAGCGACATGTATGATAACAAAAGATTAGATATTAAAATAAGTTATATTTAATTAACTAATAGATAGTTGAAAAAAGGTTTATTTAAAGATGTAGAAAGGAGAGTGAATGCTGGGTACATAGTAAATGGCGCTCTAAAATCAGTTACAGCAAATAAACTAAAACAAATCTTTTTTGAGAAAGCCAAACTGGCAGTGCTCAATGGAGTTCAGTTTCCAATCCTAGTGTATGGATTTGAAAGAAGAAGGACGAAAGAAAGAAGAAAGTAGACTGAAAGCAGTAGAAATGCGATCTTTTATAGGAATGTGCGACAAAATGAAGTATGATAGATATTTGAGTGGTGATAAAACGAAAGAATGCAAAGCTAAGATAAGTATTATCAAATTTTGATACGTTACATTCCAATACGCAAGTTTTTGTACCAGTATATACCTTTAACAGGTGTTTTTACCCATGACAAATTAAAACATGTTTTTTTTTACCGCAGTGACAGCGCTATCTATCGAGAAAAAAAACAACAACACACCCAATAATAATCATTGTTCATGGTGGACGGCGTGGTTCTTAACAGCTGCTGTCACTTCAAACCGCATAGTGAAATAATACATATTTGTATTATGTACTTTTTATTTTTCATTATTTTTCATTTAACCAGACTGAGCGACAGCAACGCCTACCGGGTACAACTGGTTATGAATAAAGGTTAAGTAATTGGTGTCCGCTGCCGTGGTGTAATGGCTAGCGTATTAAGCTATGTGTCGAAGGATCCGGGTTCGAATCCCAAGGGCGGGTTAGAATAAATATTGCTGATTTTACTCTCTAACGTGTATTTAATTATTACCCTGGACTAGTCCCTGAGGCGCAGGAGTGATCACCTTGACAAAACGATCCATATAACTGTGCGTCAATACGCACAGTTATATGGTAAGAGTTTGAAAAAATGTCTTGTTAAAAATGCATATCATTGAAATAAATGTGAATGTCATGAAATAAATAGTGCTGTTAAGTGGTATTACACAACGTGAACGATGAATGATAAAAAGAGTGAAATAAAAGTGTTTTATATTATTTTTTGACATCTCATCAAAGATAAAGAAGAATATGGAAGTCTGGGCATTTGCGGGGCTGGCGACTGTCATAGGCTGGTTTAATTGATCACTTTACGCACGTGTAACATTCACCAATTCTACCCATTATTGAAAACCACACCACTCAAATTCTTGGAAGTTAGGAAGGACTTAGAAACCTTGTTCTTGACTCACTAGAACTTCACTAGAGACATCTATTGGTGAGATGTAAAGAAGCTTTTTATTAAGCAGAAACTCTTATATTAGTATGTGAGGTCCGAATCCTGGATTAAAATCACACACATGAGAAACGCCAGAAAATACCATTTTCATTTTTATCATTTAAGCTTATAATTTGACCAGATAATTTACTTATGAAAATAACTCCTGTAATTGGAGATAATCCAGATTTTGTGAACAAGTATTTGGACACACTCAAATGTTTGCTCTAAAGTGTTTGCTCTAAAATAATTCTGAATGGTATATTTATAAAGCTTGTAATAAAGTATTTTAAATAACTGTTCAGTTTTAGAACCCTTTGTCTGTATTCAAGACAGTATGGTCCTTCGACATACCTGTTCTGGTCGGGTCATGTTTACAATCCTCTTAGTACGTTCTCCATTCACAATCTCCAAGTACATGATATTGCAAACCATAGGTCTTGGTTGGAAGCTCACATTTAGCTAAAGTATACTACAACCCTCATCACCTCCACACACTCCCCAAAACCATCATAATAACAATCATTATTCGTATCCCATACAATTTCTCAAACGTATAACTGATTAACTTTGTGTATTATATATTAACGATTAAATTTTTTTTAAGACACTCGATTAATACACCCTTTGGATGATATATTAATTTTGATGAAATCCAATATCTGAAGCGTTAAAAAAACAGTTCGCTCTTCATTTGTATCAGTCAATTTTTGTTTGCCGTTTTTATAAATTCCAAGCTCTCTGCCTGTACATGATTCCCATTATTCCTCTTAATCATCACCACCATTAAATAATTATTAGAGAAAGAAAAAAATCTACATTAATATCAAACATTTTTAATAAAAAAAAATCGTTTTAATTTATAAATTAAAATTAAAATGAGATAACCAAGTAATCAATTAACTAAGCATGCTAAGAAATGGCTACTTTATAGTTTAAATGTGAGTACTGAATAAAAATAATCTATCACACTCGTATATTATAAGACATGCTAAGCTTGAGAACGCCCTTAATCTTCTGATATTGCTTTTACAATATTGAAACAAGTATAATGACAAAATATGTTTATTAAACTTTTAAAAAAGTACACTTATTTTAAGAGCTTGACATCTAAATCATTAAAACTGATGGTTTTTTAAACACCTGCTGTGGGATTTATTATGCTATGGTATTATATTACGACCTACATGTCTAACGACTTATTTCCCTTTTAACATCAGTTTTCGCCATGCTTACATTCTTAATATTCAGGTGTAATGAGTGAATAGTGTCGGGTTGTGGTCCCGTGGTTAGTGTCGCAGACTCTTAAATCAGAGTTTCTCTTGATATCTATTTCTAATAATGAGCCGCTTATGCTCACAGAAATTGTATGAAATTTTAATATTTGTGTTAATAATAAAAACACAAATAATTATATTTAAAAAAAAATTGAAAATCACCGACTTTGTGCCATTTAATAGGCTGATATATATTTTGCAAGATTTAATAATTTCACCTCAAATTGTAAAAAGTGGGCCTTTTATGCTTTAGAACCTATTTTTTACTTCTGGCACCTTATATGCATACATAAATGTAACATGCATACACAAATAAAACACTTATTTTTGTAATACAATTTCTTTTGTTGAATAAAATAACAACTGTATAGTTTTTTTACATACGTTTTATTTGACAAGCGACCGGGTATCATTGTCATACTGGTATTTTATAGAATATTATTATATTGAATATTTTTAAATTAGAATATTATTATATTAATAAAATAACACTGGCAAATAATGATTTCGTTACTGGAATTTTGATGACTGATTTGGACTTTGTCAATCGTTCTTATTCAAAGTCTATATGGTGACAAACTTGTCTCATATCAAGTTTTGATGTTGCAGTCATATTGTTTTTTGTATGGACCCCATACATATGTTGAAACTGCAGTAGTGGTTGGTATCTAGACATGTTTTAGTCCAAGGGATTAAAAAAAGTTATAATACTTACATATTAAAACTTTTTTTGTATGTGCATGCAATAAATTCATTAAAAATCAAATTAGAAACTTCTTCTGCTTATCCTTATCCTCACTCAATGGTGCATAGGGCACTACATCGAATCGACGCAATGTTATCTTGATTGTTACTTACATGGAGGCAAGGTGATCACTCCTGCGCTTCAGGGTTATATTGAATAAATATTTTGGTGTAAAATATTTATTTTAACCCCCCCACCTTGGAAATCAAACCCGGGACCTCCATTACGGTAGGTAAACGCGCTAACCATTAACATCACGGAGGTGGACAAAAAAAATAGAAACAGCCGTTATCATATTTTTTATCTATTTTATTAAGCATTTCTAAAGTAAATTATTATTTCCACCGGGAGTACTAACTTCAGATACGGTTTTTTAATATTTGAAACACGTGCAAAATTAATAAGACACGATTTAAATTATGTGAATGAAGTTATGTTACATAATCGTGAATACGAAATGTTTCTTTTTTTTATACAAATTTTATTATTAAAAATGCTTCCTTGAATATTAAGCAGTAAAAATCACTTTGGGTTCATTTGGAACATGTCAGAAAGATAAAGCCAAGGTCAAACAATTAAATAAATAAGAAAAAAAATATTTTTCACAATGATCGTTTTCTACGTATTGTAATAAATAATCATTGAACTACAGATAAACTCACTTCTTTAGGTCATTTACATTAGAGATATGTATATAAATACATTTATGTATTATATACAAACATTTATTTCACTATGAGACATCATGCTTTGGTACCAAAAATCACTTTAATGCAACGTAGAAACAACGAATTAATTTAATTTTGATTACGTAGTTAATAATATTTTTTACGTAGTTTATTTCGTTTAATTACTTTAAGTACGTACTGCTGAATATTTGTCTGTCTTCAAAGCTAGGTTAGGTTCTAGCTTTAATGCCAAAGGTCTCGGGCTCGATTTCCAGGGGAGTATTCTTTTTACTCTATATTTATTTAATATTGTTTTGACTGATAACCAAAGTGTAGGATTTATCACCTTGCCTTCATATAATAAACGATAAAATTAAAATTGTATCAATTTCATAATGGTGCATAAAGGTGCATAGAACACTTTTATGCACCATTGAGTGCGGATAAGGGTACGAAGTATTAGCAGAAGTAAATATTAAATTTTATAAAATAAAACAACTTTGTTTTAACCACTTTTTATTGGTACACTTTATCCAACCGGTTTCAACAAGAATCTTGTCATCATCAGGGTTTATGTACTAAATTCTAAAACATTGAAATACTCAAAGTTAACTACTTTTCCCTTACCAAAAACTACCACGCACTCCGTACACTATATGAAAATATGATTTAAAAAATATAATTTTAAAAAAATATTTAAAAAACTTTTAAATGTTGTTTTAATTGTGCATTGCGTAGCGAATACGTCAACTAATACGTTAATTTTCTCTCTTAACTGTGTTAATTTCTCAGCTGTTTATTATCTTTAAATTCAGGTAGCATTCGACGTATTTTTTTTTCTTAAAACATTTTTTTTAAGAAAAGAGTTATTAAAAGGTAAGGCCAAAAATTTTTTTTTTCTATTTTATATTTTCTATAAAAACAAAACATATCTAATAAACATTATTTTAAAAAAAATCGGTTTTGGAGAGACGTGTTCCTCTCCAGCGGTCGGTAAATTTACGTTAAATTCTATGTTTGCGATTCAACCCTTAGTTGTATCGATAACGCTTATTTCAGCCTTGCATTCTTTCCTAATTTCGCCATTCGAACATTTATCAAAATAACATCGGATTTCCGAACATTCATCGAAGAGATCGCATTTTGACTGTATTCATTACTCCTTCCTTCTTCTTTTGACAATTCCACGCTTTACTTCGATACATAAGAGTTAGTACCAGGACTCTGTATTCTACTGCCAGTTAAGCTGTCGCTTGAAGGTTCAATTTGTCTTTTGTGTTAAAATCATTTAAGTGAATTTGGTCCAAATTTAAAAAGAATTCAGGCTACTAGAAGAAATATATTTTTTCTAGTCTGAATGACCCTAAAACATAATCTCGTCAGACAGTCGGGGTGTACCCAGTGGACTATTCATTCATGCTTGGTTGTATTCTAAGCCCCACGTATCAGTGTTGACCTTTATCACTCTACCGACATAATTTACAAGAGATAATGGGCCACATCTTTTAACTACTGACGAAAAATACTCAGAAGGATTAAAAGTTAAATATTACCAGTGTCGTTGTGGGTTTTGTAACTTGCTGATAATAAAATAGTGGTTCAACCCATCAATGGTCTATGTAAATTCTAAAATTGTCAAAAATTAAAAAGAACTATTTTCATTTTAATTGAGGTTTTACTTAGTGGTATTTACATACCAAACTAAAATTAAAAATCGATAAATTTTACCACAAAGTCACTGCCGAATCAATTCAAAAACCATTTTCATTTAAAAATTGTTAATGAACAAAACAATTGTCCTTCTCCTTCCTGCAAAATCTATTTGTTTATGCCATTTCCTTTTTTTAATCACTGAATGTTTTTTAATAGTAATTATAACATAAACGTGAAATTATTTAATTGTTTTTTTTAACGCAACTATTTTTGTTAATGTAATGTAATGTTTATTATTGTTAATGTAACTATTGTTTATTATATCATTTTTATATATGTAAAGCTATACAATTTCCGAACAAATGAAATTAAATAAAAAAATAAAACAATATGGTTACTTTAAAAAATATCAAAATACAAATTGAAAAATAAATCGAGAGATTTATAGTTTTTTAATGTTAATTTGACAGTCGACTTAAACTACGCCGCGGCGCCTGCCGTTAAACTTTGGTCTAAAATGAGATAAATGGATAAAATTTTTTTTGAAGCTATAGACATCTTCATTCAATAGTTTTAATTTAAGTTGAGTGTAATATATTGTAAGCATATTTAGTTATAATCATTTGTTTATCAATATTGATCCCAAAAGCACATAAAAACATGATGAAGTAAACACTGGAATTACTCATAACACGTTGACAAGTAGAAGACGTAAATTTTGCATTTGTCGTTTGTTTTGTTAATGTATTTGATTTCTATACGAAACCCTTTGACAATAAAGGGTTTGTAATAAAAGACAATAATTAGGGTTTGGCCGCCATTTTAACTACAGGGGGATTAAACGGATACGATACAGACTCTTTATGTTGTATTAAATTTCCATCGCGCGAATCTTATTATACTAATGTGTACAAAATAAGACTCAAGCGACAATGTTATTTGAAAAAATGAGGAATTATTATGTTTGTCACATTTCACAGGGGTGATGGAATCGGATGTATATACTTGAATGAGGTCTCGGGGTCAATTCTTTAAAAAATATTTTAAATGGTATATATATAGGTGGATTATTTGAGACTCAAATTACATACATCAAAATATTAGAATGTAATTTATTTATTTGACTTATTTGGATGTTATATAGCTTGTACAAAAAATATTTAGGTTTAGAATGATAAAAATCAATTAAATAATTCCATATATATGTATGTTATAAATACTGTTGTATGTGTGTGTATTAAGAGAGAAAAAAAGGAAAAGGGTGGGTGTGTGTGAGTGTGTGTATGTATGTATGTATGTAAGTGTGTGTGTGTGTGTGTGTGTGTGTGTATGTGTAATAAAAGGGTAAGGGTATGGTATAAAATGGAATATGCAGGAAGGAGGAGTGATAAGTTGAATCAAATAACGATAATTGCATCTGAAGTATCAAAAGTTCGATTATTGTAAAATAAAACACTTATTTTATACCACTTGAGTTTTATATTTCATTACTAGTTTCTTAGAAACTAGTGGTAAAAAATATAAACTCAAGTTGTATGAAACAAGTTTTATATTCTTAAAATGATGAAAATATTAATGAAGCCTTTAAAGTGATGTCGAAATTGGTACCTAAGTAAGAAATCAGAAATAATTCCAACAATTACATTTAAGGGTTCGTACTCCATTAAACATGATTTATAAAAGAGGGGTTATTTCTTTTGATCGCCTTTGCGCCGGTTTCAATTTCATATTTGAATGAAATGTGTTCAAATACTAGTTTAAATTATCTCGTTTTGTTATTCCATCGAGATGAAGTTTTATAAGAACCTTAAGAGCTTTCGCTTACGACACACTAAGTCAGAATAATTTTATCTCGACAACATTCAATGACAGTGTTCGTGAAGGTTGTCTCGAACATTTAATTCAAAACGTAACGGAAATTACAAAAGCTCTTAAACAAGCCCCGTTTAATGTTCGCTCTTTATATTTTCTCGTGAATGGGAAGAGTTTGTTGTCCATTATCTGTTACGGAGACAACAGTTTGCGGATATATGTGTAAGTAAATACGATGAGGAAATTTACGTACATTCCGACAAGTAAATAAAGCTGTTTGCTCGACGGGGCTGTAATAAATCATATATCGCACAAATATTATGCTTCATAAATCACACTACCTGTGAATTTTAAACTTAGCAGCAAAAAGGCAAAACAGCACAGTTTATTTAAATGTTTTTTACTGTCATTTCTCCGTGGAACTGCATTTTATATAAAAAAAACAAGTTCATAGTTTTTTCCACATAAATTTTATACGACCAGTGACTAGGTCTTGTCATTACCGACATCATCAGACTGATGGGAGACGTATATGTTTTTTAAAAAAAAGGCCATGTTTCAAAATTGAAAACCATAATTTAATATAAAATTATTATTATCTGACAGAAAAAATCTGTCAAAAAACATATTTGTAGATAAAAAATACTATTGTAGATAAAAATACCACTAGTTAAATATGTACTAAAATATCGAATGACGGACATTAATCTCTTTTTTTAGTTATCACAAACTAACTCACAAATTAATATGAGATTAACCAATTAGAACAGCTATCAATGACAGTGTGAGTATTTAACAAACATACTTTTATGCAAATTTTGTATTGTTTTTAGATGCTATCTTTCTCTCTCTACTCACGCATTAAGCCTCTCTTATTTTTTTAAAAGAAATTTCACTATCATCGTGTGTTCTATTTTTTTGTGTTTGTGTTTCTGCCATACGAGCCTTAGAGGCTTGTTTACTTCACCTTAAGATTCGAATAAAGATAAATAAATAAATAAAAATTTCAACAAATAATATAAAACAAAAATACCTGAAATATAAATATATATTTAAAGATAGTTCAATTGATATATTGAAAAAAATATTATGTAGTATATGGCATGTACTCAATTTGAGCGACGTCTTTTTTTATCGGAATTTTTTTTTACGCTTATTGACGAAAAATTCGTTTGGCCTTATCGAGAACCCGTATTTTCTTAAAATCGTAGTAAATTCATATTACGGTCTTGTTAATCGACTCAATCCCCCATGAAACGAAAAGCTCCGGCTATTATGAAAGCCTCTCCTTAGAAATGGCTTTCATTTAATAGGAGCCTGAGATTTTAACGGAAATCGAGACGATTTCGTAAATTTTGATGACAACTGATTTTTTTATCGTTCTCCTTCTGGAATTTCAATTTTCTGCTCTCGAATTATCAAGTAAAAGAAAGTGATGATTTTTTCTTCTTCTTCTTCTAACCCTTATCCGCACCCAAGGGTGCATAGGGCACTGCATCATATTGACGCATTGCTATCTTGATCGTTAACAGATGATGCAAGGTGATCACTACTGCGAGACCAGTCCAGGGTAATATAAAATAAATATTAGAGTGTTCAATAACTAAATTTTATTTTTACCCCCCATAGGAATCGAACCCAGGACCACCAGCATGGCAGCTAAACAAGCTAACCATTACACCACGGAGGTGGAGGTGGATTTTTTCGAGAAAGTCGATATTTTCATAACTTATTTGGAAATTTATAAAAAATACATTATTATTAACAATACAACATAATTTTGTCGATTTGAAAAATCGATGTATGACAGAATTAAAAATGAAGTAAGAAAAGAAAGTAAAGCTAAATAAGGAATAATTTCAAGTTTGAAGAAAGCTCCTTTAATGTGGTTTGGCCATAGGATCGAATGGATGACTCGAGAATGACCAAGAGAGTATATTTTACAAATGTGAATGGGAGAATAAATAATATTAGTGTAGAGGAAGCTAGGAGTGTGCGTCAGGGCAGACTAGTGTGGCATTCTATCCACTCTGTCTACCCTTCAGGGAAACAGCGTGTTAGTAGAAGTAGTTTCTTTTTGAAAAATATTGTAAGATTTCTAAAATATATTTTTTTATTAAATTCTAAGTCTACCCGATCATGCGTTGATGTGGTTCAGTAAAATGGAAAAATAAATAGAAACACATATTTTTAACAGTTTTGATTTCGTAATGCTTGTTAAATAATGAAAATATTAAAAATCTTTTAAATAACTTGCATTCGAAGAAATTAAATTTAAGAATGCTTAGAAATTAAAATTAAAGCAGGAGCTATCAAGAAGCACGTTGCTTGTCATGAGTTTAGTATTACGCATGTTGCATGACTTTCAACAGATGGCGCTGCCATTTTAGTAAAAAAAATTTTTGGAAAATAACATTAAAAATGATTGTTGACAGTAGCTGCCAAGAAGCACGTTATCCGCCATGAAAAAAAAGTGTATTTGATTTTTACTTTCAATAGATGGCGTTTTACATTATGGTTAAATAAAATAGCTTACAGGTACATAAAAACACGCGCATATTTGAATATAACGTTTTGTAAACGTTTCAAAGCAATCGATGAATAACGTTAGGAGATTTCAGATTTGGAACAAGCGAACATTTACGTTTTTTTTATACACTAGAAGAAAGAAAAAAGGAATAAAGCTTTCCATTTAGTCTTTTAATTTATGCCTCGTAACCAAATTCCAGAGTGCTTTGCAACGCGAACTTAAAACTTGTAGATTTATCGTTAGCACGAGTATACTCTGTTAGTTCCTGTATAACTCGTTTTAACGGAGTCATTGATGTCTTCTTTACACGTATAAATCTTGGCTCCTTACATTATTTGTAACTAGAATTTATTTGTAACATCCCTTGTTAGAATCGGCTTCGTAATAAAGCAACATAAATCTACCCTCTTAATGACATCCCTTGTTCGTGCAACTAACTAAATTGATATTTATTTTTCTTTTCTCAAACAGTTTCAGCATAATGTTATAGAGCGTTTACTGCTGTAAAGATGCAGGACTTCTTATGAATATTAATAACCCGAAGGCAGGTAGTGTAGGGGAAATTTTCATTTTAAAATTGTGTGTTTTGAAAACGTAACAAATTCATTCTCGTTAAATCGAAATGACTGTCCTGCGAGGAATATAAAGAAAATATTTTTCATTTTTGACATCTCGACATAGATGAAGAAAGATATGAAAGTTTGGGCATTTATAGAGCTTACGACCTATCTTAGGCTGGTTAAATGATCACTTCCGACAATTTGCAACATTAACTACGTGTAACATTCACAATGTTACACGTGCGTAAAGTGATCACTTAACCAGCCCATGATAGGTCGTAAGCCCTGTAAACGACTTTCATTTCTTCTTCATCTGTGTTGAGATGTCGAAAATGTAAAATAACTCCTATGTTGAGAAACTCAGATTTGTAAACAAGTATTTGGACGAACTTAAAATGTTGTGAATAATATTATCCAATGCTGTGTGGTATGTTTATCATTTAATAAATGTAACGATAAATTTAATTTTTACAGTAACTAGCTGGTTACATTAATAATGAGAAATTAAAGAAATAAGTAAACTAGTTCATTAATTGATTTCGCAGTCACAATGCAGTAACATTAATCCATTTTTAATTTAATTTTACTTGGTACGTACCACTATTTCTTAAAATATGTTATGACACGTGCTTCAATGCATTTTGATTATATACGGTATTTAGAAATCATGTGGAATCCATCGAAACACGTGTCACAATAGATTGTAATAAATCATGGTATTTACTTTTCACCTCCCACAGTCCTAACTGAACTAACTAACTAACCAACCATCACGCCGCTTCCCCGCAGGGGTAGGCAGAGAGAATCGAACGCCACACCACTCTGTCTTTGCAAACATTCTTTGCCTCTTCTACATTCATGCATCTCCTCATACATATATATATATATATATATATATATATATATATATATATATATATATATGTATATATATATAAATATATATACATATATATATATATATATATATATATATATATATATATATATATATATATATATATATATATATATATATATATATATATATATATATATATATATATATATATATATATATATATATATATATATATATATATATATATATATATATATATATATATATATATATATATATATATATATATATATATATATATATATATATATATATATATATATAAATAAATTAACTCTAGTAAAAACAAAGAGTGATGCTTTGCGCTGAAAATTTTCAGCTGTATTTCATGGAACATCTAAAGTTAGACCTGAAGTCAGACTGAAAACAAGAAGACGCCAAGCGCGCTCCGCTTCGCCGCCCGATGGTAGCGTCGCGACGTCGTATATTTGTTCTGCGGTGACTCCGGGATTTATTAGCAAATTAAAGTGACCTCCCCAATGCAAATTACAAAGGAAACAACCTTAATCGAATTCTGGTGGTTTTGGCTTTTAACAATAGCCATTTGGATACAATTACCTGCTTCTAG
This sequence comes from Brachycentrus maculatus, assembly GCF_059751285.1. Taxonomy (NCBI): domain Eukaryota; kingdom Metazoa; phylum Arthropoda; class Insecta; order Trichoptera; family Brachycentridae; genus Brachycentrus; species Brachycentrus maculatus. The sequence goes on along the minus strand of NW_028280986.1, from coordinate 59,824 downwards.
ACCGTCATCACTTTTTGGTGGTCGAAAAATATTTAGGGTTCTGCTGGATGATTTGGGTTCGTTGATCTAGTGGAGGAATTTAGAGTTAAACTCGAGGTGATTATTTCGTTTGTTTGCGATAAAATATTTTTTTTATAATTGTTTTCATTATAAAACGTATTATCTGAATTGTATGTTAAGTATTTAAAAAAAAGTCGTTTAAATTGAATACTACTCTTTTTTAATTTAAATATTAAAATAAATAATACAATGTATATTTTTTGTGTACCCCTTGACGTAACTTACGTTACTTAAGTTCACTATGCACTCTTCCAAGGGTACTATTGATGTAACGAAAAAAATATAATAAATAAGGCGGGATGAAAACAAAATGATTTTTTTTTAAATGAATAATTTAATTATTTTTACCAGATTTTTATTGACATACATTGATCAAAAATATTGTTTATCTCAAATAGAGATTTTTAAATCATTGCTATGAAAATATAAAATTCTGTACGGCTGTTCTTGTGTTACGCACATGATTTTTTTTACATAAATATGTAAAAAAAAAAAGGGTGATTGAACCGGCACCCACACCCGCAACTATACCAGCACCCACACTAGCACCTACACCCGCACCCACACTCGCACCCACACCCGCACCCACACTAGCACCTATACCCGCACCCACACTGGCACCCAAACCCGTAGCACATCCACACCCGCACCCACACACACCCACACCCCCTTACACCACACCCTCCCTCCCTCACACACACACCCATATCACATGTATGTGTGTGTGTGTGTGTGTGATTTAAAAAAAAAATTGTGACACCTGTAGCTGTCAATTTTCAGCACATTTTACTACTCGTATTCGAACGTTCCGTCTCAGTTAGTAGCGAGTTTGTATCTGAACCAAATAATAATAAAACCATGGCATTAAATTGTGCGGAAAAGGACTAAAGAAGGACGGACAGAGCACTTAATTGAAATAAAGTGTTGTGAGATGGAAAGGTCTCGCTAACACAATACACTTTTTTACCGGTTCGTTCGAGTAAACGTGAGTGAGAAATGAGAATAGATGATGCCACTGAATTATAAATATAGCGACATTCTAGCTACAGCAATCCTTTTAACTGGTAATGGCCGCTTTGCGAGTAAGCGAGTAAAACCAACACTGTCATTCCCCTACAATATCAACGGTGAGTCGCAAAAACGCTATTTCGTAAAAAAATTCACACTAGAACAACCTTTGACATACCGAAAACCGTGCTGAAAATCATATATCGTGATTTATTTACAAATATTGGTAATTGTTACCCGAAAAAAACATTACATGACAGTGAAAAATTCACGTAGACAAACGGGAATGTATTCGTGCGTAAATTGTTTCGTTTTGTGATGCTTCGATGAAAGTATTTATTTTATGTATATCCAAATATAATATGAAATTGCATTATAACTGGCAAAAAGTTGTTCGTCTAAATATTTTATTTTATTTACATTTTTTACTATCTCACTCCTTTCAAACACGTCATATATAAAAAAAACTCGATTTTTTAGGAGATGGTTTTTAAAATTTCTAAATTTAGTAAAATGTTTCAAAAATCAATATCAAGCCACTTATTGAACTTTTTACTATGCCACATATCTTTTTAGGTAAGACCTGAATGTTTTTTCTCCGTTTGAAAAAAAAATAAACAATACATTTTCTTAAAAATGCATAAAAAACACTTTCTGCCTTGTAGTGGGTAAATAATAAGTTCAAAATATGCCGCTTTTCCTGGGATAAAGTACATTTTCTGGGAATTTCGAAAACATGCACAACTGAAAATTGACGATTTTCGAAATATGACGTTGTTGAAAGGAGTGAGCGATATGACTACAAAGTGACTCAATTCCCATATATTTCGACAACAGTGTCGTCACATAATTGAACGATTATTCATGATTCAATTATTATAATTATTTAAAAATATAATATATGGATGAATATATAGTTACGAATGTCTTCTTACACAAGTTAAATGTACTTTTTTATTAAGACATTATAATGATAAGATCTCTTACACAGGAGGAATATAACTTAAGAAATGGCGTTTATTGTCTAGACTTCGAGACAAATAAATCACACATTTTATTTATCTGGCTCTATAAGCGACTTAGAGATATCTTTAGGGCTAACTTTTGAATCATTAAATTACAAGTTCAATTTCAAATATTAATCTTTGAAAATTAATAATGTTTTCAAACAATACATATTGTTCAAATGTGCCATAATAATTTTATATTGATTTGGTAATTTCTATTCGAATAGTGTCGGTTTGTAATCCCGTGGTTAGTGTCGCGGACTCTTTAGTCAGAGTTTCTCAGTTCGAAATCTGATACCTATTTCTAATAATGAGCCGCTTAGGCTAACAAAATTAGTATGAAATTGAAATATTTGTGTGAATAATAAAAACACAAATATTACCCTTTAAAAAATATATATATATATAGTTTAAATTAATTTAAACTATAATAATTTAATTAAGTGAGCAATACAATTATAGCAATATGTCAATACAATTCTTGTTTAAAAAATTCGTTTAGTCCAATACGAAGTAAATATTTAAAAAAAAAACACAGATACTGATATCGTTTTGTATTGCAATATGAACTGTAAAAAATTGGAAATTAGTCATGTTTATTGCACTTGGCTACTGTATATGTAGATATAAGATGTTTTCTCCGGACTACGACAAATTTTGCAAAATAACTTTGGTAAATAGATATTTTTGTTTGTAATGTAGAAAGAAAAATACACGAGTAATAATATTTAATAGAAACCCTACATATTAAGTGCGTTTTATGGAAGTTTAACAGCGTTATTACGTTGGAAATGTCAACAACGTGGTAATCTAAAAATAGAAAAATTAATTTTTTTTTTTTTTGTCATCTCAACATAGATGAAGAAGAATATGGAGGTCTGGACATTCATGAGGCTTACGACCGTCATACGGGTAACATTCACCAATTCTACCCATGATTGACAACCACACTATTTTTTGACATCTCATCAAAGATAAAGATGAATATGGAAGTCTGGGCATTTACGGGGCTGACGACCGTCATAGGCTGGTTTAAGTGATCACTTTAACCACTTTAACTTTAGTCAGCCCCGTAAATGCCCAGACTTCCATATTCTTCTTCATCTTTGATGAGATGTCAAAAAATAATATAAAAATCAACTACTGTAATTTGAGATAATCCAGATTTGTGAAAAAGTATTTGGACACACTCAAAATGTTGTAGACAACCACACTACTCAAATTCTTGGAACTTCTAAATATATATATATATGTATATATTGTTTTAATTCTTTTTTACCTATGTTGAGATGTCTTTTTTTTAACAATTACTATAATTAGAGATAATCCAGTTTTGTGAACTAGTATTTTTGACACACTCAAAATTAATTGTACATTTTATTATGATGATGAAAACGATTGTGTAAGGGTGCCATTTCGGATAAAGTTTCGTCATTCTCAGTCATTACAAATTACACTGACCGCTAGTTACGGGTTAGACGGCAGCGATGAGGCTCAGTCTATCATCACACATGACAGTGGGACGGGCAACCTTTTGCGATAAAGTTTCGCTTCATCATCGAGCTTAACTACTTAAACTACAAACCGTACACATGAAAACTTTCTCTTCCACATGTCTGTTCACTCTACAGGGTGATAGTATTTATTTCGAGTAACAGCTGTTTCCAACGCATATGGCCACCACGCTGGAAAGCCCAGAGCCGGCAAACAATATTTATAAATTATTGTAACCCAATTTATTCACAATTTTTTATAGATAGATTACAAATAATAAGTTCTTAATGTTATTTCTATACTTCTATTTTTAAAACTTGGTTAACAAAAATGGAAGAAAAATGTTTCGGGTTGTGGTCCCGTGGTTAGTGTCGCGGACTCTTAAGTCAGAGTTTCTCGGTTCGAACCCTCTCTACCACAATTTGATACCTATTTCTAATAGTAACTTTTTTATGGCTAAAGTATCTCTTAGAGCCATTGTCGTACAGAAGATCGTTTAACCTGAAATAGTATTTCCATAAAACATTAAAATTTGAAATCTAAGGTGAGTTATGAGGAATTTAATAAAACGTTACTGAATTTCGTGTTGAAATTATAAGGTGTCCGGAAAATCTTGACCCTTAAATAAAATTCATTGTGTAATTAATTTAATTAATAGCCTCGTTTTTTTTTCGCTGCAGAAAAATTTAACTATTTTTATTACTTCTGTAAAACAACAAAGAAATAAGTAATTTTGTGGAAAAATTATATGAAATTGAAAATTGTTTGTTTTATATTTAATTTGACCAGAAATTTTATTTCGGCGTTACCAACATCACCAAACTGCTAATGACGATAATGTTGGTAACAACAAAATCAGGTTACTAAACATATATAAAATAAAATGTATTTATAAATATTATATATGAATTATTTGAATTTTCTTTAAAGTTTCATGGGTATCACTTAAACCTGCTTATGACAGACTGGCGCTATGGCATAGTTGGGTAGGCTCTCGACTATGAAACTGGCGTCGCGGATTCGATTCCCGCCAATTGCAAAATGAATTCAAGATATATTTATTTTCAATTTTGTCTGGGTGTTTGTGACGTATTTTTCACTTAATTTTCATTTAATTTACATATTTGCACTATTCTGCCTACAAACAAGCCAGGAAATAGATTATTTTACTGGTTATTCTTTAAAAAATATATAAATAAAAAATTCTAAGCGGAATGACCCACATTTGTGAACTAGGATTTAGACACAACCAAAATGCTTTGAAATTAATTTCATTCAAATCGCTGATTATTTTTTTAAACTCTTATTTAGGTTCATCCTGTTATAACATTGTGAATGAGAACTAATCATGTTCAAATTGCTAGTGAAAACTTTAGATGAAGTTAAAATTGCATTCCTTGCAAAATGATTTTAGTTGAACAACTAGAAAAGTTTCCGATCGAATATAAAAGTAGGTTAACTCGCACAACACAAATGTGAGCAAACTTGAAAGTAAATGTTCGGATTTGGGTTAAATTTTACTTATGAAAGTTTATTGTGTTTGAACTTTCAAAAACCTTTTTCATTTAAATATGAGTCTTTCATTTTAACTTTTAATGAGGTTCAGTTCTTTTTAATTAGAATTTCTGTATTCAGGTTATAAAGGCGTTGTTTGTGGCCGGGTAATTTAAAAATAAATAAAAGGAAAATTAATGAAAAAGAATTTTGTTTTTTCATGTTTGTTCTACTAAACTAATATTGTGTACGCTGCTCCTTAATCTTTATTACAAAAATTATCAAAATCACAAAAGTAAAGCTTAGTTTATTTAACAAATAATATAACTAGATCATATTGTAATAAAATGGCTTCTATCTCAAATGTTTAGTAGTAGAAAAGCTTTTTTTAGCTCAGGCTTAGGTAGGCAGAAAGAAAAGAATGCCACATTCAGAACATAAATTCATCTCCTCATACATTAATTTAATTTAACCATATCCGCTCCCTGAGTGGACCATATGGAGTCCACAAACTGTCTCCAGACTTATCAGCTGCCAGCTGCTTTGCATCCTCCCAAGTCAGATCTACGTCCCGAAGTTCTGACGAGAACTGCCGACGAATTGACAGCAGTGGTCGTCCTAGGCGGCACTAACCTGATGCATTGTAAATGAGGCAAGCTTGATTAAGGCTCTCAGGAGGCATGCGGAGTGCATGGCCATACTCCTACAAATATATCTCCTTATACATAACCATCGATATACCAACTCCTGACTAGACCACATTTCAGTGTTTGAAATACTTCACAATGCCAAATTTTCCTCAGTCTTTCTTTCTCTACTTACATTACCAACCACATTCACCTGATAAATATGTTTTGCTTTCTTTTCATTCATTTGACTTACATTCCTAAACCATCTCAGCACACCTTTTTTAATACATAAAGTGATCGAATAAATAATATTTTGATAATAAATTAATTGTTTGGTAATATTATTTCATTTTTACTTTAATCTGAACCCGAGGTTCATAGAAAACCTCATCAAATTGATGCTGTGTTACCTTGAATATAAATTGTATGAAAGCGATATCATTTATCTTGCATATTCAGGTTCTTGGATTCAGACGTAAAAAATGTGTTTGAAATAATATAGATAACATAAATGAAGCAGCTCAAGATGTAGGGCATCATTGCTATATGTTTAAGGAAATAAAGAAGCAAAAAAGGTACCAAATAATATGGTAATAAGAAAAGTAGCACCCACTAGAGCACTCAGGGTTTCATACCCATTCTGGTATATGTATCCATTGATGACATTAATACTTAAAATATGTGTATAAATTTACGAAATATCTAAAAAAATCTTAAACTGTAAAAAGCTGAAAGCGGTTTCTCGTTTGATGTGAAGATTATTAAATTATTGCAGAGTCAAGAGTTCTCTGTTCGTTGGGGGGTGCACAATGCCATTTATCAGTACTAACTGCACAATCCTAGAGAAACCCGCCCCTTAACCTACATAGGAACCGAAACTTAATCAAATTGGCGTTTTTGCTTATTTCCAACACACAAATGAAATCCACGGAAAATGGAGGTAGGTACGTGCAAGTATTGATAAATTTGTCGATATTATAAAATTTTCATGCATGTATCTACATTATATTAATCGGTTTATATTTTTACAATACATAGGTATTTTTACTACCTTCCATACGGATATGTAACAATTCGAGTTCCTACATATGTAGTAATTAGAAACATATATTTCTACGTATTTATATTACGAGTGTATAAACACGGAACATCTTCCTTTTTGTATCCGTAAGATTATTAGAGTCTGCACTTTTTAGGGTTAATGTATTGGTATTTGGCAGTCTTAAGTGATCACCTTATATAATTATGTAACGTTTACCATTCTGCTCGTAATTAAACATTACTAAGGTAATTTCGTCCCCGAACCTAATTTAGTCCCCATCTTACTTTTTTTGTTAAAGCAATTTTTATGAAAAAAAGTAACAAAGTTAACGGGTTTTTGATGATTCAAATGAATAAAGGAACGTTCAACCTAAATTTTGGCGTTTATTTATGACTTTATTCGTGTTATTTATTTTTTATTAATATTTTACGAAAATGGGACGGTATTTGGCAACTTTACCTTACTGCATTAATTTTTAAATCATTATAACGCGCATTATGTTAAAGATTCCTTTAGGAAACTTGAGAAAGTTTTGATAGATGCGGAATTCTGTTGAGAGTTTATAAAGTATAAAGTTTTCTCCAAATCAGCCACATGCCAGTTGTAAGTACCAAAATACTTAGATTTAAATCTCCTTTTGTATAAAAAAAATAGATGCCTCTGTTTAGACGACCAAAATTGTTTTATAAATTGACATATCATCCGTTAGGTCATAAATCCAGTATAAATTTAAATTATTAATACAAAATTGTTTATTTCTAACTTAATATATATATAAAAAAGAGTCATCTACTCCAACAGCCAACCAAATCCAAGCTCTTGCTGGTTGTTGAGGTTAAGAAATATTGTAAATATAAAGAAATAAAATATTTATCTATAAAACAATTAATGGAATAGATAGCTAAATAAAAAAAGTTTTAAATGATAACTGACATGCACACTTTAATGGAGACTTTAAGAAATTGATTGGACATTTTTTACCCGGATGCATCTGTTCCTTCGTTAATACCTGCCAGTCGCAAGAACCAGGGGTAGTTAGAAGAAATTACTTGCGGATAGCAATTCAATTATCCAGATAACAGAGATAGAGATCACCCCCTCGGGTACCTCAGGGGTTGGCATAGGGCCAGCCATTCTCCCCACAAAGATCTGTGTACCTCGGCACCTTTAATTTTACAGGGATGGTGTAATATGAAATTAAAAATTAATTTTAAAAGGCGTAGAAGATTTTTACCGTTACTCGATTTAAACGAAAACTTGATGAAAATATTTTTAATGACTTGTATGAACAGATTTATAATGACAATATTAAAATAATTTTCTATTATTCGATAATTTATGTAGTGTGCGAGTGTTATCTTGTTCTTTAAATCTTTATAAAATAAAACTCACACTTTTTTACAGACCAATTTTATTTTGGTCCATTTTTTTCCAACGGTTTACATAAACACCTTGTCTTTTTCATGGACGGATATGTACCAAGCTTTAAAATGAAAAATATTCAAAGTTATAAATATTTTTAAGTCTTAAGTTAAGTAAATATCTATCCCTGAAAATTAAAAAGTGCTTGTCGAAACCAGTTGAACAAAAGTAACAAAAATAAATGTGGTTAAATAAAAGTTTGAGTTATATTTTATAAACTTTGTAAAATAAAACTACTTTGTTTTAAACCACTTTTTTTACCGTTATTCGATTTAAACATTCCTCCCCTCGTCCACGATCATGCATCTCCTCATTTATACCCGTCGATTGTTTCGACTCCTAACCTGACCGCTTTAAAAAAATATGTATTGTAAAAACTAAAAGTTTATTTTTATTACCAACGCTTTATCCATATTTAAAGTTTGGCTATTAAGATAATGAAGAGTTTCTTAAGAAATTATTTAAAAAAATAAATACCATCTGACGAGCATTTAACCAAAGAGTCCTTCATCGTTTTGTGGATTAAATGGATTATTTTTAGGAGACGTTTCTGGTATCTCCTGTCACTTCACTATGAGTTCAAAAATTTTAAGAAATTTCTCAAGTTCATAAGCACATTGAAATGTTTCCCTTTTAAATACTTAAAGTATCTAAAATTTCGGCTAATTTAACCAGAGAATTAAAATATTACTAAAACACTAAAGATACCTTCAATATTCAATTCTAATATTTTTTGTGGGATTCATAAAATAATAAAATATGAATATTTGAGTCTAGGTAGTCGATTGAAAAGAAGAGATAACGCGTTAACTAGGTAGTGTAGACAATTTTAACGCTAATTCTGGACTTTATTTTTTATGACTTTTTGAAGTAAGTTGTTTATGGGTATTTTTGGGGAATAATATCATTTCATTAATTGATTCGGTAGTCACGTTTTAAATTTAATGTTTTCTTAATAAAAACCTCTATTTCTTAAAATGTATTATGACACGGGTTTCGATAAATTCCGCATCATTTTTAAATACGATGCATTCAAATGCGGTGTTTGAAAATGATGCGGAATGCATCAAAACACGTGCCAGAATAAATTTTAGGAAACAGTATTTAATAAGTAAAATTTATATTTAAAAAAATATATAGATTTTTATTACAAAGTGATTGCCGAATCAAAGGAATGTAATTTCAATAAATTACATTCCTTTATTATTTCTTCGTTATTAATTCTGTCATACAATGATTTTTCACACATTCTTAAAGTTTATTTTATTATAGTTGAAATAAACTGTCATACGGTGTTTGAAAATAATGCGGAATGCATTGAAACACGTGTCACAGTAGATTTTAAGAATTAGTGGTATTTACTAAGTAAAACATTAATTAAAAATTGAATAAACTGGTTTACAAGGTCTGTAGTAGCACTAAACTACCGCCCAAAGTTCCGCCTTTGGTAGAATATACCGCCTACTCACAAACTGCATACCTCTTCAAATAAGAAAAGCTGCCTTTCGAGCACTCGGTGGACGTTAGTGTGTTTGTATGCACCACCAGATTTCATTATGGGTACATTTAAATACTGAGAACAGTACGAAGACGTTAATAGATTTCTTAGAATCTCTGTGTTCAAAGATCTCTTAGGTCACGTGACAATTCTGGCAGCAATATATTTTAGATATTTGCTTGTTATCTTGCGTACATCATGAAATATCATTTGCATATGATTTTAGCAACAACATTATTTTGAGTTGAATTTTTTTTCCATAGCCAGTTATTAATAAAGCACAATTATATTTAATATCCACAACATTTTGCGTGTGTCGAAATCTTCGTCTTCAAACCCTTATTTACACCCTTATGGTGCATAGGGTACTGCATCATACAAACATAGTGTTGTCATGAAGGAAAGTCCTACGCTTCAGGCACCAGTCTAGGGTTATGTTGAATAAACATTAGAGTGAAAAAATTTCCCCCCCCCCCCCTGGCAATCAAACCCGGGACCTCCAGGATGGTAACCAAGCATTCTAAACATTACACTATGGTGTCGAAGTACTTGTTAATAAATCAGTGTTAATCTACTTTTTCAACTTGTCAAAAAGCAAAATAAAAACACTTTTTTCATTTATTTTTGCCACTGAAAAAAAATCCTGAAAATGATTTATCTATCATATCGTTTCCGATCAGGAAAAAGTCACTAAAATGTCAACAAACGTTGTAGTGACATTCTACACCTTCTCAAATAATATTTCTACTCAAAATATTTAATTTTAGTTGATGATAACGCGTTGTGAGTCATAAAAAACTATATGTTTTTAAAGTCCATTTTTAAATAACCTGAAATCGGTTTTCAAAACCTTGGAATTAAAATTAAAAAAAAAAAATCATTAATTCATTCGAATCCTTACCTGCACCCCAATGATACATGGGACACTGCATCATATAAATGCAGTGTTATCTTGATCGTTAAAACACGAAGTAAAGGTGATCAACCCTCCGCTTCATGTACCAATCCAGGGTAATATTGAAAAAATATTAGGGTGAAAAAATCACTTATATTAATAAAACCCCCTCTGGGAATCGAACCCGAGACTTCCAGAACGGAAGCCGAGCGCTCTGACCATTACACTACGGAGGCGGACAAAATAAAAAATAAATTAAATATAATAAATTCATCTTCATTGTAGTTTCTGCGCTCAAATAAATTATTTATTTTTTACTTAATTAATATTATTTCTCAATTCACAAATTCAAAAAAAAATCCGACGAATGTTTTAGCGGTAAATATTGCAAAAGGAATCTTAATAGGTTTAAATTCAAAACGTACAAAAATTAAACGACTGCAGAGATTTTTTTTATTACTAATGATGCTGTAAGAGCTTCATTCATTCGTTTTCTTTAATAGTCGTTTAATGCGATAATATTCATGGCGAGAATGAGGGTGAGCTTTGAAGGAGCTTAGAGCATCAAAAGTTAGCGAACGAGCTTTCATCAAGATGTCAGTGGAATGAGTGGAGCTTCATTATATGGCGACAGTGGTTCTTTGTAATTAAAAGCCTCAGACATCCCCAGTCCGGCGAGGAGTAAGACAATGCTCTGTTTGTCTTTCGAATCCTTCATATTCAGACGCTTTCAACAAGGCTTTTTTTTGTTTTCATTTTAGCGTGACGGTGAACTTACAAACACGAACAGTCCCAGAAAAAATGCATTTTTACAAAAAAAATAAAGCACGGTGCAAAACTTGGTTAATATAATATGCGATTGAAAACTAGAATTTTTTTAATAAGACCACCTCCGTAGTGTAATGGTTACTACATTGGCTACCATACTGGGGGTTCCGGGTTCAATTCCAAGTGAGGGAGAAAATTAGGATGGGTTTTTTCACAATAATATTTTTTTTACCCTGGAATAGCACCAAAGCGCAGGACAGATCATGATGTCTTTATATAATAAACGATCGAATAAAAATTGCGTCAATTTGATGCAGTCCCCTATGCAACATAGGGTCAGTACTAGTAGTTAATTAGCGAAACTGCCAAGAAAATATTTTCTATGGATGCAGAATGCGGAAGTTATAGAAGTCTGAGGAAATTGTCATTTTAGCGCATGGACTGGTTAAAGACAAGTTTCAATATGTTAGCAAAATGTGGTGTAAAGTTTTATTATTTATATTCATCTCCGCAATGAAGAAATAAATTCAACTTTTAATCTTATTTTTTGAAAACAGATTTATTTTATAAAGTGAACATAATGTTCTTTTTTTAAACGCATATTGATGTTTAAACCTCTAAAATGATACATGTTGAATTAACTTAGGCACCTAAATAATATAATTATTTTTTCAGGGAAAATGTGATCGTGAATTCCTTAAAACATAACAGTCCATTTTGGAATTCGGTCCATGTATGTCCATATGTTCATACTCAATGTACAATCGGTAATATAGGTAGCGAGAATCGTGTAAATAAGAGCTTTTTATGAGTAACTAATATAAACTATTTTATTTATATTTATGATCGTCAGTTTATATTAATTCAACAGATGTCAGTAATTGTATTGTAACATTATACTCCTAAAAACAGGGTACAAAAACTGACGGCTAGTGATTAATATGCATACATAAGTATGTATAAAGATATTTAAATAATAAGTCGGTATGTTTTACCCATCTAATACGAAAGATAATACCAAGTCAACTTTGGAAATAAAAGGGTTTGAGCAACATTTTTTTTAACAAATTTAAGTATGGTAATTATACAGGGCTTTGATAAATTATTAAATTTAAAAAATGACGAATATGTGAGTAATGATTGGACATTTTTTAAAATCAAAAGTGGGAAAAAATAGATTTTTTTTTAATTTTACAAAAGCATGTTTTGAAAATGATTATTAAATTTTAGCAATTAATAAAATACTCGTAATTTGACATGTCATATAACTTATAAGTGCTTCCGAAATCTTTTTGCTGGTTATTTGGATTCGACAGCAAAACTCTTAAATGATAAAAATATGGGATTTTAATTTATGTAAATCCCTTTTTATCTTTACATTTTAGAACTATTTAATCAGTAAAGTTATCGTATTGAAAATCTTAAAAGGCGCAGAGCATTTAGGAGTTATGTTAAGAATATCTCTCGGATGCCAAGTGGTATAAATGGCGCAGCAAAACATTTAGTTCGTATGAAGAAAATATCCAGTTGCTTAGAATATTGTCAAACTACTTACCAGCTTTACATGGGTCCAAGTCAAGGTCTCCGGAGTACTTCTGAGAAAACTTGGTGTTCTGAAGCTCCTCAATCGTGAACTTCCTCGTTCTGGCGAAGGTTTGAGGAGCTGCTTCCTTACTGGGAGGAACTAAGTCCCCGTCGATCTCAGTTCTCGTGGCCTCGCAAGAAACACTTGTCACCAACAGAAAACAGATGGCCATTTTGTACCACACCATTTTGCAAGGCGTCCAATTTCCAACCTTTATCACTTCGTCACTGTGGACCGACATTTCTTGGGAAATAATGCGTACACTTGTAAGGAATATATAATAATTCACCTATCTCGACACATGTCACCAGCCCGAACGTCTTCGTAAAACTGAAACCAAACGAGAATAATTATTATTCCGATGATAAGATTTATGGTTCAGGGCGCTACATTTTGGGGTCACACTTCTTCAAACGTTGATTAAGTCTATGTAAATATTTTTGAAAGTCAATATAATTCTGATAAAGTAAGCATGACACCGTAGACAATTTATTGTATGAATCTTTTTACTTTCTAATATGCTTTCTTATCACGAGTTTATCGATGTCTTTAAATTGATGAATTACTTTATTTTTAATTTTTGAATCTATTAAAAAAAACACAGAAAAAAAATAGTATTGGGACAACTGTTACACCCAGTTATGGCATTTTCGAACGAATTCGTTTCGTTCAAATGAAAGACATTCGTTTTAAAATGCCATAACTAGGCGAAAAAATTATCACAATATTAATATTATATTGGATTTTAAATAAAATACAACTTAATAAACTCAAAAAATCTCTGTTTGATTTAAAAATTAAAACGTAAATTAAAATTTAGTTCTACAAATGAAACACTAACTCAATAAATAATGAATTAGTTTTTTAAACGTGTCATTAATGCATTTAGCATTTTATATTTTCATTATGTGGATTTATAATTTGTATTTATTATTGAGCGAATTAAATTAATTTTCAATTCTTCAGCAATATTCCGAAATTTCAAATTAAATTAATTAAAACTCCTAAAATTAGCGTTTAGTTTTAAATTAAAATAGAGTTCTACAAATTGAACGCCAAATCTATAAATCTAACTTAATTTCAATGCTCGATTTTGTATTAAAAAGAATATGATGAAATACATTTATTATATAATTATTTATGTAACCTGCCTTACATATAAATAAGTACGTAATAAGTTTAAAGAGATATTGTCTTAATGACAAATATCAAATACTAGATTGTTCACCCTACGGACGATATACATACATATTAAAATATACATATTAAGTATCGGTGTTTCAACATGAGATGAAGTATATGTCGTTTTTTTATGAGAATGAAGATAAAAGTCTGATCATTCCAAGGCTTATGATCTAGTATTTGACTGGCTTAAGTGATCGCTTCATACAATAGTGTACCATTCACCATTCTACCATTATTGAACATCCATATTGCATTTATTGTTGATATATATAGTATGTGTCAACTGCTGTTTTCTTTATCATGTATTTATTTTAAGACCTTCAAAATATATAAATAAGTATGTAGTTGTATATAAATAGATGTAATCTCAAACAAAAACAAAAAAAAATGTGTAATATCAGATTTGTAAATATAAAAAATAAGTGAATAAGTTGATCACTCCAATCACCCTATGACAAGTTGTAAGCCCCGTAAATGTCTAGACTTCCATATTTTTTCCTATTTCATCTATGTTGAAATATCAATAAAAATATCACTACGTAAAAATTATAAATCTAGTTTTCATTTAAAAAACTATTTTCATGCATCGCAAAATACCTAAAGTAGGAATACGAAATATGATGAAAATTTTCATGTAAAATATTTATGCAAAATACGAAAATATATTTTCTATTCTATATTACTACTACTTTAGTATATTGGAAACTACAATGCACAATTAAAACTTAATATTTTTAGAACTCAGCCATTAAGATATTAAAAATGAGCCATTAGAATATTAAAACTTTCAGACTGAAAAATAAAATGCTGCAGTTGTATAATTTTTTTTACTACTTTTAAGTTCTTTATTTTATTTTGGGTACAAATAATACCTTTTTAACACCGATGACAACTACATGAAAACACTCACAGAACCATGAGATGAAATATGAATAAACGAATCAAACAAAATAAAACACATACCAAATATTTTGGTGAAATGAGCTCTGAATAATATACAATACCATACTTATGTCATATTATTTATTCAAGTTTAAAAAGGGTGGCATGTTAAATAACAATGCCGATGCTTTCAATATATTTCACGTCATTATTTTTAAATACTATCGAGGTATCATGTAAACAACAAGTCATACAAAAAATGGGAAACATTAATTTAATAACTGTATGCTATTATTTTTAGCAAAGAATTTATAAGTATGTCTTTTTATATCCAGAATATGCAAAGGAATTTTGAAGTCAAAAGTTAATATGTTGGTATTAATGAATAAACAAAATATTTTAAAACAAAGAAAACTGATTTAGTTTGGCAAATTATTATTATTTATTTTGCTCTTTAAATCAGGTGTGTTAGTTTTTCAAATGTTTTTATTTTCATCATGTTTGCATACTTGAAATTATTAAAAAAATGTTTTCATTGTGATTATTCGGTTAAGGGCACGTTTTTCAATACATGTTCAATAATCATAATCTCTAAAAGTCAGAAAAAGCTCCGTTTCAAAAATAATCCGTTCATTATCAATCGAAAAAACAATATGAGATGTTGTTTGTTTTTTTTTAAATATACTACTATTACAACAGTTTTAAAAAGGTACGTTTATTATAAATATATACGTAAAATTTTAGGAAAAATACAGTTCTTATGTATAATAACGATTACTTAATTTGGATCCATAGTTTGTTAAATGTAATATTGATATTTAATCCACTGCTGTCAATTGGTCCTGTATTTTAGGACGCGGGCCTGACTTGGGAGGATTCAAAGGAACTGGCAGCCTGGAGGCAGTTTGTAGTATCCAGATGCTCCACAAATATACCACCACCACTACCACGGATATGGATTAGAGATAGCACTTTATTCAATAAGTAAATACTTTCCTTAAAATAAATGTTTAAAATATTTCAAGAATCAAATAATGTTTCCTGTTTGAATATTTAAATAAACATCACCCTGCCTCAAATTATACGAATCTCTAGCTTTACAGGGATATTTCAGTATTCCGACAGCAACCCAAGACGTTGGATTCTACATTCTGTGTAACGTTACCTGAAACTGAAGACTTTAATTAACGTTCTACCAAATAGTTTGTATCGTGCAATTTATAGCAAATTGTACACCGCTTAATTGATTAATTAACAATAAACAATAATTTTGTCACACATTGGTATCATTCATTTTCTCTTATAGTTTGGTTTTAAATATTTTACTGTTGAATTTGTTTTATTTTCGTTTTCACTTGTTTTGGTTTCAAGCGCTATCGAAGTCCAAATAAAAACTCATCACCACTCATGAAGTAAGAAAATATACAAAAATCATGATTATCAACAATTACGAAATAAAAATAAAAATTATAAAACGAGAAAAAATTTATGAAATGAGTGCAGGTTCTCATTTATCTATTATATGCACAATAAATAAAAACGTTTTAAGTTCGTTTGTTCAAAATATCAAATCTAAAATAATTCACTGATTGCTTTGAAATGTAGACACAACATTGCATTCGAATACACACCTATTTCAATAATATAAACATGAAAAAGTATATTATTAGCAATGACAGGTTAACACGTGCTTTTTTGGAAAACCGCTTTACTGATAACAATCCCAGCGTTATCTATTGAACGTCACAGAAACACACGCAATATTGCTCGTTTGCGAATAATGTGCTTCTTGAGACTTTTCAATATTTTCGACTGCATCGTTTAATATATTTTGAATATTTACATTCCTTTAAAAGCATTGTCAAATTAAATATATAAAAAAATGTGTGCTTTTTGTTTTCTTTCTTTTCCATATAAAGGATATGGCTTCCTGATTATCTTCGTGATTTCATATATTTTTTTTAGAAAAAGCATAATTTTCATATGATATTTTTCTTAAGTAAATTGAAATGTCTAGTATATAAATCTAAGTATAATATTTTTTAAACTAATACTTAAACAATAAAAAGAAGCACTTATGTAATTAACTAATTGCTTAGGCCTGTTATAGAATAGACCCTAACATGTAGATAATAAGATCCCATGTTTCTCAGCAAATGTGTTTTATTTTAGCGAGTGACAAGAAATCTGTCTGGATTATTATTCAGGACTGCTAAATCCCATCTGCCGCACGAACCTGATAAATACATTCGCAATATTACATTACGGAGACGGTGACACGAGATGTTGCAAACTACGTCACCAAATCTCCCGAAGCCCACATTGACGTCACAAACACCCATTGATAATATGCTCACAGCATAACTTGGAAACAAGAAATAACTTCGATGAAGAAACACTTCGATGTGTATACGTATTACATAATATAAACACGCAAATTCAATATAAACTTGGGCCTAAATACTTGTAAGATCGCACACTTGTTTCAAGGGGCAATGTGAATTGATTTTTGTGAGGTTTTTGAGAATCAACGTACGTTTGAAAATAAACATGAATAGAAGGTAAGAAATGTCAATGAATCGGAAGGTATACATTTCAGTGCAAATTAATTAAAGAAAAAACCATTTACTTTTATTTATTTGTTAAAAAACAGTTAAATTACTAAGAAAAGACCTGGTTGTCCGTCCATATTTTAGAGACTTTTTTATACCAAAAACTTTTTTGTTTTAATTTTACGAATATAGAGACACAATTATTTTTTTACCGTGATTAAGAAGCCTTTATTTTCAATAAAATTCAATTAAGTTTTATTTTATTTTTAAGTTAATTTTTTTTAAACGTAAAACAGTGTAATAACTAACAAGGTACTTAATTGCTTACTCAAAACTTAGAGCCTTGTTTACGTATCAATAATATTTTACTACTCAAATTCTATCTAATAATATTTTATTACCATGATGAAAATACCATTATTTTAATTTAATTTGATTCATATAATATTGGAAATTTTAATAGTGTTTTTTTTATACAAGAAGCAGTAGCCTACCCATATTTTATAGCCATATTTTCGTTTATATACAATAATAATAATGTTTTTTTTATACAATGATCAACTGACCATTATTGCAAATTTAATTAAATTACTTTAGGTCTGATTGAAATTTGTATAATTTTTTATATTTTTATGCATAAAGAAGTGAAATTACCAATAAAGTACTTGCGTACCCGAAATTCAAAGCCTTGTCTTAATACAAATGATGTTATGTTTATCATGATTCAAACTTTTTTTAATTAAATTAAAATTAGGTTTCATGTTTTTTTTAAAATAATTATCGAGAAACATTTATTTTTAAAAAGATTTTTTTAAAGGCTTTAAAAAAAATTAAGCCTTATTCATTCAATTTCTCAAAACTTTATCAAAAGAAGCTCGAATAATTAATTACTTTACCCCAACATACGATTTGTAAAAAATGTATGAATGTTTCGACTAATTTATGTAAGTAATTTAGAGTACAAAAGGAAAGAATCGTAAAAACATCCGATTTACTTTTGTTGATCGACTTTTAGTTTTAAGGACAGGGTTGTAAATTAAATAATTAAATCTTAATGGTTTTACACCTAACTGTTTATTGCCAAACCGAATACAAAAGTAACCTTCCTGTACCCTTTACTGGACAAAGCTCCTACGTCCGGAATGTGCTTCAAAAAGTTTTTTGGTAGTACCTACTTCGAAGCTTAAGACATCCGTGGGGACACGTTTTTAAACATGAGTTTATACTTTAACAGTAATAATTATAATATATTTTAGGCTAATGCACAATTTTTTGTTTTCTATATGTTCATCCTTGTTTTGATACATAATTACTTTTGGCACCAATAATATAGGTTTACAACATTTTGACTGTGTCCAAATACTTGTTTACAAAATCTGGGTAATCTGGGTTACATCAAAAATAAAAAGCTTCTTTTCATCTCACCAATAGATGTCTCTAGTGAAGTTCTAGTGATTCAAGAACAATGTTTCAAAATTGGTTCATATTATATATAAAGAATTTCCAAGAACTTGAGTAGTGTGGTTGTCAATAATGGGTAGAATTGGTGAATGTTACACGTGTGTAAAGTGATTACTTAAACCAACCTATGACTGTCGTCAGCCCCGTAAATGCCCAGACTTCCATATTCTTCTTCATCTTTGATTAGATGTCAAAAAATATATGAATAATAAAGGTACTTAAAAAGAGAAAGCATAATTGGCTACGGTCGTTAATAAAGGAGAAAAAAAGAATATACATCTTTTGACTACATATTTTATAAGGCTTTATCAGGTTCGCGTCGTCTTGGACGACCAATGCTGACAATTTGTCGGCTGTTCTCGTCTGAATTTCGGGACGCGGACCCGAATTGGGAGGATACAAGGGAGCTAGCGGATGACAAAATAGCCTGGAGACAGTTTGTGGACTCCACATACTCCACATAGTGGGCGGATATGGTTTAATAATATAATAATGATAAGTACATATTACATAGTATATACAACAATTTGAGCGTGACCAAAAACTTGTTCATAAATCTCAGTTTTCTCTACTTAGGAGGTATTTATATATATTTTTTTATATTTAATTAAATAATTTACACAGGTATTTATAGGTCTTATGAACTGTCATAGGTTGGTTAAGTGATCTCTTATTATAGTGTAACATTCATCATTCTACCCGTGATTGACAATCACACTACTAAAATTTTTGGAACTTCTCAATATCTCATGATAACTGTTGAAAAAAGTGACGAAAACAAGATACAGCTAGAAATAGGATAAAAACTTAACTTTGTAATGCTTCACGGTAATCAATTTAAAAATATACACTGCATTCCGAGACATTTTTTTTTATTTTAACAATGTAATGCTATGGCTACTATTTAAAATGCTTAGAAGTAGAAAAAGGTTTATTTAGGGCTACGTTCAATGCATAAAAAATTAACTAACCAAGCAACCATCACGCTGTTTCTCCGCAAGGGTAGGCAGAGAGAATAGAATGCAACATCAATCAATCTTTGCAAACAATCTTCGCCACTTTCACATGTTTGCATCTCCTCATAAATACCCGCTGATTATTCCGATTCACTTTCAAGCATTTGAAATATATGATCATACCAACTTTTTCTATTGTTTTTCTTTTCTTTTAAACGACGACCTAAAAACCGGCCACGAAAGTTACTGATACGAAGATCTAAAAGCTTCAACTCAGTTTTAGATCCAGACAAAAAAGTTATCACTGCGAACGGAGGAGTCTATGTAGTTCAGGGATCTCAAACCTTTGTCGTTTGTAAACTTTGATTTAATTCACTAATGGAATCCGCATTCACTACGTTTTATTTAAATTGGAAATGGGACTGTTGGAAAAGAGTTATCGTAGTTTTCAAAGCTTCGGTAATTATTATCTGAAAATTGATTCATATTACATTTAACAACAGCAGATTTTAATTTTTGGCTGTACTCAGCCACGTGCTATGCGTGGCCCAGTCTGGTTAAGTGGAAAACAAAAAATAGAGAAAAAGAAGAAAAGCACAAATTTCACAATATTTGTGAGTAGCTTTTATATAGTTTAGATAGATAAAACCCTTATCCGCACCCCAATGGTGCATAGAGCACTGCTTCATATAAACGCAGTGTTATCTTGATCGTTTACACATGAAGGAAAGGTGATCAGCCCTCCGCTTCAGGTACCAGTGCAGGGTAATATTGAATAAATATTACAGTGAAAAAATCACTTATATTTATTTGACCCCGCCCTGGGGATCGAACCCGGGACCTCCAGAACGGTAGCCGAGTGCTGACCATTACACTACGGAGGCGGAGTATAGTTTATAATATAATACTTATATATATTAGTAGCTGTCGAGAAAAACATCGTTTGCATGTTATGTTTAGTATGTTCAGTATTACGTGATAATTAGATATTAGATTGCTCTATTAGATGGCTTTATTGTTTTAAAATAAGTTTTAACCTGTTACAGGTAAAAACACCTGTAGCATATTCGAATGCAACATTGTGTCAAAATTTCAAAGTATTCGGTGAAAATGAAAGATTAAGAACAAACAAATAACTATATTTTTATTTGTAAAAAAAATAGGTGAAAATCTCTCTTTGACTTTCAGTTACATAAACAAATCCATATGAAAACTTTTTCTGGATTTTTTTCTTTAAAAAAAATGTTTACCGAATTCAGAATCTTTACCAAAGTTTGTTGACCAAGTGAAATTTATTTTTAAAATGAATAGATATTACCGTTATGCGATTGCGATATTATGATATTAATCAAAGTGGTTTGAGTGGAAGTTATTTATTACTTTTGAATTAAAACTTATTTTTATTATTATGAAACAAACTTATTAGTCACCTTCCATTGCTTGTTCGACTACGTGCTGGAGGTCCCGGGTTCAATTTCAAGGGTATCAAAATAAATGATAGCGATATTTTCAATTTTGATTTTTTCTTTGAATTCATTGATTTTACTCTAGCATTTAATGTGTTGGATTTAATGTATGTCACCTCGCTTTCATGCAATTAATGATCAAGATAACAATGCTCTGATGCGATTCAGTGCCCAAAGTACCATTGGGTGAGGAGTTAAAGGAATAAAAAAATGAGGAAGAAGAAAAAACTTTTCCCATATTTTTTGTTTGATTGGCTTAAGTAGAGAGGATTCAATCAATAATCAAATTTCATCGTATTCAAATACAGCTTTTCTAAAGCTCTCAAGAATAACGATGCTATTAGAAAAATAACATTTTGTTTTCCAAATCGAAGCAGCAGCTCTTTGATCCGACATTCCATCGATACAAATTCACTAAGCTAAGTATGCAGCGTAAATTCTGAAGCATTTTATTAATTTAAAGCCTATTTTCTAAGGTCAGATTATATAAGCCATCACATTAAAATATTACATCATTAAAATGTATATTCCTATATTGTTCTTAAAATGCATTGTAGTTCAAACAATTTTTATATACTCGTATACCGAGGCTCACTTTACAAATTAAAATATAATATGTTTCCTTCTTAAAGATATCTTTTAATTACAACCATCATAAGATAACGATAATTTTATGCAAAGATTTAAAGCATTTTCAGTTTATAAGTAATTAAAAATATAACAAATGTGCATAGTACATAAAAAATTATAATCATTGTAATAATATCTACACAATCATTTCTTCATAACGCAATGTTAAGAATTTTATTCACAATTTAGATGTCAATAAAAATATAACTCTTGGAGAAATTATACAAATATATTATTTTAAGAAATAAAAAAGACTTTGTGTCCACTCACATTTTTTTTCATTAACGAACTAGTTTCGGCAACAACCTGTTGCCCTCTTCAGTGTTTAATTTATGACTTTTTGAAACTAGTTGGTTAATAAAAATGTGAGTGGATCAAAACACAAAGTCTTTTTATTTCCCAAAATAATATATCAATATGATCCACAAAGTTAATGCTTTCAATATCAAAAAATATTTTAGGCAAATTTTCTACTCAGTACTTTAAGTAGGTTCTTTAATTGTTCACCACTTCTGCTCTTGGCAATATACGCATTTGAGAGGAGAAACATAATTTTAAATGAATTGAATTATGCATTGTATCTTATTTTGTCAAACTTTACATTTATGTGACATAAATAATAAATCATTACAATTTCATACATATCTTGGTTATGTTACTTTAAATGTTTGTAGAATTTGATATTACAAACACGCGAAATTTCAACATTCTTGGAAATATACTCAAATAAATATGTTTATTCATTGTTGATGATTTTTTTTAATAAAACACTTGAATATACCACTAAATAAGTTTTATTTATATATACGACTAGATTCGAAAACTTACAGGAGTTTTCATCTTCTGGTAAAAATTAAAACTGAATTTTAATTTTAATGTTTTAATTTTTAATTTTTACTGGAAGATGAAAACATCTGTAAGTTTTCGAAACTAGTCGTATATATAAATAAAACTCATTAAGTGGTTTATTCAAGAGTTTAATAATTAAAAAATAATAATCAACATGTCATTCCACAAAGTCAATTCTGAATCAATAAATAATATATTGTATTGTATTTTTTACTGTAAACTTTAATAGTTTTCGCATTTAACTATTCTGGAAGACCCCGGTCCGATTTTAAAGAAGACCAAAAGAAATATATGTATTTTTCACTCAAATATTTATTTAATATCACCTTGGGTTGGTACTGTAAGCACTCGAATAATCATTATGCCTTTACTGTCAAAAAGAAATGTAGTTTTAACATTGACAGGCGCCATGACGTAGTTAGGTAGACGCTCAACTGTGGTCATAGATTCGATTCCCGCCAATTGCAAAATAAATTCAAAGAGGATTTATTTTATTTGGGTATTTATGATATATTTTTCACATCAACATTTTCTATCCTTACTATCCTACCTGCAAAGAAGCCTCTAAAATGGAGGCTTTGCGAATTATTCCTTTACATAAATTTTACATTTTTATTTGTTAAAAGTAGAAATGTCTTACAAATGAATTAAATTACAATATTTTACCGTTACAAAGTGAAATAAATTAAATTAAAAAACTATGCGTAATTTCTCGGATGTGTTTTCCCCAAAAAAAATTCAAGAGTTTTCAAGAATGCGTCGAAATTTCGTAGATAAAACATTCACACAAAATCGTGGGATATATTTTTTCTTTCTCTTTTTCTTCTCTACTGTATTTCTATATAAATCGATCTAAAATATATAGGTTCCCGACTCTCATTCATGTCAGCAATTCACAGAGTCGTTTGCGTTAATACTTGGATGCATCATAATCGTATTTGAATTCTTCGCTCTTACAGGAACGCTGTTCCAACGGATGGGTGAGTTTCTCCCTTAAGTTGAAACGTTCATATGTGCATGAAGGGGTGTGTATGCACGTCTCATGCGCTGTGTCCGGAAAATGTACGTAAACCGAAATGCTTTTACGACTACTCTTTAGGATTACCGATTACAGGGTGATTCTAACATAAGGGTAGTTATTGGCCCCTTAAGCTTCTTTTTAAGTATTTAAGTAGCGTTAAAATTATGATAACAGTCTCCTTGTCATTCATCGTTCACTTTGTGTAATAAAACTTTCATCATTATCTCGTAATACCATTTTTATCATTATCACGTAATATCAATCCCAATTGTGTTTATGACACTGCGTCGTTTCAATGTTTTGCCTTATGCACCATTGAGCGTAGATAAGTGTGAATTGTTTTATTGAAAATATAAATATATGTAAACATATATATATATATATATATATATATATATATATATATATATATATATATATATATATATATATATATATATATATATATATATATATATATATATATATATATATATATATTTAAATATATATATATATATATATATATATATATATGTATATATATATATATATATATGTATATATATATATATATATATATATATATATATATATATATATATATATATATATACATATATATATATATATATATATATATATATATATATATATATATATATATATATATATATATGTATATTTATATATATATATATATATATATATATATATATATATATATATATATATATATATATATATATATATATATATATATATATATATATATATATATATTTATAAATATATGTATATATATATATATATATACATTTATATATATATATATATATATATATATATACACAGACGTGTAAATACTTGGAAAAGTAAGTACATTTCTCTCAAAAAAGTGATATTATACAATACTTAAATGTAATTTAAAAGTGATTATATCTTTGCTTTTGTTGGCACTCAATGGTGCATAGGGCACTGCAACATATAAAAACAGTGTTATCTGCGTTAAATACATGAAAGAAAGGTGATCAGAGCCCTGTCCTTTAGGTACCAGTCCTAGGAAATATTAAATAAATATTATTATACATTGAAAAAATTTTTATTTTTATTTTTCACCCTTAAAATTGAACCCGGAACCTCCAGCACAGTAACCTAACGCACTGACCACGACATTGCGGAGGAATGCTAAATAAATCAATGCGAAGATTCAATCTATACGAAACATATAACAAATTCAGGAAAAAACAACTTAAAAAAAACACGAAATCATCTTTTCCGAAAACCTGTGCGTGTGTTAACTATATCAGTAGAAATATTGAGCAAAATTTATGCTAACTATGTTACTATTTTTGCCCGCCTTCGTAGTGTAATGGTCAGGCTACCGTTCTGGAGGTCCCGGGTTCGATTCCCAGGGGGGGTCATATAAATATAAGTGATTTTTTCACTGTAATATTTATTCAATATTACCCTGGACTGGTACCTGAAGCGGAGGGCTGATCAGCTTTCCTTCATGTGTAAACGATCAAGATAACACTGCGTTTATATGAAGCAGTGCCCTATGCACCATTGGGGTGCGGATAAGGGTTTTATTATATGTTAATATTTCAGCAAAATATTTTCTAAATCTTTATCACATAATTTGCCTTAAGTAATAATATTTTATAAATACCACTCTCTGTGGATTGGCTACGAAAATGTATTATGGGAATTCGTTAAATAATATTACATAATTAATTTTGTTCCGTTTCCTTAAATTTCCTAGTAAGTTGTTTCTAGGCGAGAACGCCTTTGTTAAATATCGTGTTCCAATAATATCGTATTTCTATAAGTAGCTTAGTATTTATTACGTAAAAGACGTGTTAAACCAAACCCCACATTTATCAGAATAAAGACACAAAAACAAAACTTAATATCATATTTGTAAATTTATGGTATAGATAAGAATAAAAATACAATAGAAAGCTAAATAAAAAGATATATTTGATCAAAAATGTAAAAAAAAACACAAAATATTATTATACTCACAATAAGTGAATAAAATTTTCTTAATAAAATAACTGGTCAAATTATATGTTTCAAAAATATAAAAATCATGTTTTCGGCCGTCTCTTAGTATGAAAAACGATTCAGAAAGTATCTTACATATATTTCATGAAGGTTTCCGCTAAATAAAACATTAAAAAAAACTAACTTTATTCGACCATAGAAAGTGCCAAGTTCATATTTGAAATAAGGTGTCATATAAAACATGTTTCTAACTTCAGAAATTTGAAAAGTGTATTTTTCAATTATGGGTAGTAATAATTAGAATAATTATAATTTTATTATAAAGTGCATTTTCATAAAATACTAATTTAAGGGCGCTTAGATACAACAGAGAATGTAACATAACTTTAAGTAATAACTTAAACTCACAGATCTTGAAATATATACTTACTATAAATAAAATATTCAACTTAATAGACCCTAAAAATCAGTGGTTGATTTGAATATTTGAAACATAAATTATGGAGTTTTTAAATCAAGCGCTAAACAATATCAAATATATTCTTATTTTAATCTTGTTACGTAGAACATATCCTTTAACCACTCTCATTAATTCCTCTCCTTTCTTTTTCCTTCCTGCATATTCCATTTTTATACTATACCCTTACCCTTTTACTTCCTTCCTCACACACACTTCCACTCTTCACTTTTTTCTTTTTTTATTTCTTTATGTTTTTAATAGTAATTATAACATAAATGTGGAATTGTTTAATTGGCTTTATTATTAATAATGCAAAAATAATTGCCCTATAATTCCAAACAACTGTACATATGAAGATCAAATTTTTACCAATATCACAAGTTTGTTTTTGGTTGGTAGGCATTAATTTCTTTCTAACAATACGCACGCCAAAGTATACATATCGCTCACTCCTTTCAACAAACGTCATATTTCAAAAATCGTCAATTTTCAGTTGTGCATGTTTTCAAAATGCCCAGAAAATGTACTATATCACAGCAAAAGCGGCATATTTTTAACTTAATATTTACCCGCTACAGGGCAGAAAGTGTTACTTTTGCATTTTGAAGAAAATGCATTGTTTTATTATTGTTTAAATATATATAAATATTTTTCAAATGGAGAAAAAAACCTTCAGGTTTTACATAAGTTGCACGATAAAAAGTTCAAAAGTAATTGGCTTGATATTAATTTTTAATACATATCATTATATTCTTAAACTTTAAAAACGATCTCGTGAAAAAAATTTTTTTTTTCATATATGACGTTGTTGAAAGGAGTGAGTGATATATCATATACAAGAAGTTGAATAAATAAAATACACAATTTAAACTACCCTGTATTAGTAGCAGGTACTAAATACAAAGCGAAACGATTTTTAAACGAAGTACAGGGAGAGGCTGCGGTGGTAGGCAACAATTCCTTGTTATTTTTTTTTATTTTGTATATACATGTCAATGTGTGGATTCCCAGCGTGCAGTTTAATTTCCCATGTGTGGTGTTCCGTCAAATCCCTGTCAGGAAAATACTCGCTTTGATTGGAACGGCGGGAAATTTGAAAACGCTTTGTTTTTTGGTTTTAATTCCAACGCGTGCTCTGGGGAAAACTAAAACGAATCGTTTTCGAAACATTTTTTTGATTTTAAATAACGTATTTAGATGTATGGCTCATTGTTAATAACGGGTACTTGCGAATAGAAAAAGTTCTCATTATTTTTAAATTTGGGAAATGAGAACATAAGTTGCAATATTAGATTTTTAGAGTACAGGATATTATGAGATATTCAGCAAAAACTTATATCACTTTCAGGATTTAGAAATTTAAACTTGTTATTAAAGTTATTTATATTTTAGTCTTAAAAGCCATCTTATTTGTACTTAACCTTTTTATGTATAATTTATATTAGCTTCTTATATTATTTTGTTGCTCATATTAAATATTTTGTGAATAATGCTACGTTTGTTATCAATTTCCTCAAATGATTCCTTTATTTCTTTCATTAATTACACACTTGTTTACACTAGCTGTAACATATAACACATGTCTTGCTGTGGCTCAGCCTGCGTAAACGATAAAGAAAAAAATACACTTTTTTTAAATCTATTTTGTTGTGGATATTTAATATTTTAGCTGCAGTCAAGAAGCACGCTGTGCGCCATGAAAAATTATTATTATTGTGTATATTAATGTAACGTTTAATAGATGGCGGTGTCATTGCGGTAGAAAATTATGTTTTAAAAATCGTGTTTTACCTATCATAGATTTTTTTTTTAAATATGCGCTTGTTTAATGCAACGTTGTGTCAACATTTCAAAGCAATCAGTGAGTAATTTTTTTTTTTCTTTGTAATCAATATTATTATACTTGAATCTGTTATTTTTTAATTTCACATAACCAAGTAATTAAAAATAATTAATTACGATATTTTCTTAGCTATTAAGTTTGTTCCATAAATTAAAGTTCCAGAGTTTCACTGGAGTAAGTAGATATTCTTAATGAGAGTAAATACTATGATAGAATATAAATTTAAGGAAGATTATTTTTTTAAAGCTCTCGTTAGAAGTATTTACAAAATAAGCTTAAGGGAAGGAATTATTATAATAATAAGAAAAGCTTCTTATGATCCGGGAAAAGAAAAACACGGAATCTGAAGGCTGAAAAAAGGAAACATTTTTTAATCTTTGTTATAATGTTTATTAATTCTACGAAATATATTTCCTTCAAAAATATGTAAGAAATCAGTTCAATTAAATAAAAGCCTATGAGCGAAAGCTAAACTGGCAGCATACAACGGGGTTCTGGTACCAACTTTAATGTATGGAAGTGAAGCATGGAGTTGAGAACGGTGAAAGTAGACTTTAGTCGAAATGCGATGTGCGGCAAAACGATGTATGATAAATGTTTTAATGGTGAAATAAGAAGTTCAACGCCGAGATAAGCATTAATTCATTCATTCAAACCCTTATCCGCACCTGCTGGTGCATAGGGCACTGCATCATATAAATATATATGTATTTTTATATATATATAAATATATATATTTATATATATATATATATATATATATATATATATAGATATATATATATAAATATATATATATATATATATATATATATATATATATATATATATATATATATATATATATATATATATATATATATATATATATATATATTTATTTATATATATATATTTATATATATATATATATATATATATATATATATATATATATAATATATATATATATATATATATATATATATATATATATATATAAATATATATATATATATATATATATATATATATATATATATATATATATATATATATATATATATATATATATAAATATATATATATATATATATATATATATATATATATATTTATATATTTATATATATATATATATGTATATATATATATATATATATATATATATATATATATATATATATATATATTATATATTTATATATATATATATATATATATATATATATATATATATATATATTTATATATATATATATATATATATATATATATATATATATATATATATATATATATATATATAAATATATACATTATTTTTTTTATTTTTTTTTATTTTTATTCATTTTTGAGTCACAAAATAAACCCTGAAGAGGGCAACAGATTGTTGCCATAACTAGTTGCTTGTTAATAATAGTTAATAAAGTCTTTTTATTTCTCAATAAATAAATTTAATTTTCTTTTATATCATGCTATTTGATTCCTGAAATAATAATTTGGTCTAAAATTTCAAATATGCATATCCCAATGCATTTATATTCAAGCACAAGACAGATATGATATTATTCTAATTTCAGTAAAATTATCAACGTCAAAAACAAACCGTCCTCAATTTTTATTTTTATTCAATTCCTCTTGTTTTAATTTTTAAAATATGTATACTAGTACTTCGTATTTTTTTAATCGAAGCGCCAATTACATACTGTTTGTGAAATATGCCACTGTGCAATTTTACGCCAAGTAGATTACAAAGCCTATAATTATGCGTAATCGGTTAGTACCGGTCTCAATTAACTGGTCAATTCTGCTAACCAGCATGGTGAATCTATCGTCTCTCATTGTCAATTATAGATTTTTATGGCATGTAAATTAATTGTGTCAATTTTTTATTGTAATTCTTTGCTACGCGGAAAAAGGGAAATTCGCCCAAATATTGGTGGGAAATAAAATACTATTGGTATTATGATACTTCTCTATCACACACTACCATGGGAATAATTTTGGTTTTCACAGGATTTGTGTTCCTTGAGAAGTTGATCACATCATACAATCTTAGTCCTCGTTAGTAGATAAAAATTAGTTTTACGAAGTTAAATAATTTTTTTGACATCTAAACATAGATGAAGAAGAATATGGAAGTCTGGGCATTTACGGGGCTTATGACCGTCATAGGCTGGTTTAAGTGATCACTTTACAGAGGTGTAACATTCACCAATTCTACCCATGATTGAAAACCATACTACTCAAATTCTTGGAAGTTCTACATATAATATATGATCCAATTTCGAAACCTTGTACTTGCATCACTTAGAATTTCATTAGAGACATCTTTTGGTACGATGAATAAGCATGTTTTAACTGACCAGAAACTCTTTCATTTAAGCCCCGTAAATTCTCAGACTTCCATATTCTTCTTCATCTATGTTGAGATGTGTACAACTATTTGGACAAACTCAAAATGTTGTACTTATATATGCATATGTAGTTTCTTTGCAAGAAGTTTGTATAGTATACTTGTATTTTAATAAACCGAGCTAAAAGATAATTGAATTGACTTAATATCTGCGGGCGTAAACGACAGGAAGTCGAGATGGAATATTCAGTATTTCCTACTTCCGCATCGCCCTTGGCAGTCTAATGATCTAACTCGATCTCCGGATATCGAGTTAGGGCCCAGTCCGACATTTGTTACTACGGCTGACATAAAAGGCACAACTGACCAGATACTACTAACAATACTTGTAAACACAAAGGTTTTATTGCGCTTCGAACAGTTGAATGGGTTTACCAATTCACTATATGTAACTTGATTTTTTTGATGTCCTTAAATCAGTGGTCCGCCTCCGTAGTGTAATGGTCAGCACGCTCGGCTATCGTTCTGGAGGTCCCGGGTTCGATTCCCAGGGGGGGGTCAAATAAATATAAGTGATTTTTTCACTGTTATATTTATACTACCCTAGACTGGTACCTGAAGCGGAGGGCTGATCACCTTTCCTTCATGTGTAAACGATCAAGATAACACTGCGTTTATATGAAGCAGTGCCCTCTGCACCATTGGGATGCTGATAAGGGTTTTATTATTATTATTAAATCAAACACATGACACTGTGGAAACGTGAATGTCTACGAATCTTTTGTCGCAGATTCGATTAAAAAAATCTTCATAATTAAAATGTAACTTTGCTTTAAAACCACTATAAATATTTTACTATAACTTAATTTTAATGCCTACCGGTTTTAAAGATAACCGCTTCTTTATCAAGAAGCAGTTTATTATGTATGTAGATACAAAGAAACGGTTAGCTTCGAAACCGGTAAACATTATAATTAAGTTATAATAAAATATTTAAAGTGATTTTAAAACAAAGTTACATTTTAATTATAAAATGGAAAATCACAAAGTTAGTGCTTCAAATATAAATTATATTAGAAATTTTTTATTTAACTAACTAACTTTCCATCATGCTCCTTTCCGCAAGGGCAGACAGAGAAAATACACGTGGAATGCCACGTCAATATGTCTTTGTAAACATTATTTGCTTCTTATCATCCATGCATCTCCTCATCTGACTCCTGTCCTGATTATTTTCAAGTATTTGATAATGAATAGTTTTTTCAGGTTTTCTCCAGTTAGGAGTTAATTTTTACACATATTTTAACATTTTAACATATATGAAGAAAAATATAGAAGACTGGGTATTTACAGGGCTTGTGACCTCTTAAAGGCTGATTAAGTGATCACTTTACACGCATGCAACATTCACTAATCCTATCCATGATTGACAACCACACGAATCAAATTTTTGGAACTCCTACATATATACATCAATCTCGTGATACAGTACATATGATTTCACAATATCCATCTATGTTCGATCGAGGAAGCTTTTGAATTTTTCAACACATGACGTTTATAATGAGGAGAATATGTATCTTTGTTATGTATTAGTCTTCTTCTTCTTCTTCTTCTTATCATAGGCCTTGTGGCCTGTTTTTAAGAGGGATTAGCCTCCTTGCTAACTAGATATATTAGTGACATTGTTTTTTTTTAAACTACGAAATTTACATTCAAAGTTTCTAGAGTAACTAAACTTTAAAAATGTTATTGAATAAAAATGGTATTAAAATTGAAATTATTATTCTACAGTAATAATTAAGGCGGTTTAAAAAAGACATTTTTAATAAGAATATCTTCCGGACAAAAGGAAAATCTAATAAATTTATGTGATATATTTAGGAACGCTCTAATTATTGTGGAACTTCTTTACACCGCAAAGCTCTTAGGAGTCATAATAATTCATTATTATTGTAAGACTTTTAATAAATTTTGCAGGTTTTTGTAATTAAAAGACATTGTCATACCATTTAACTTTCAGTTAAAGTTAGGTGCTGGTTAAACGAACTTGGTCATGTAGTTGGCGCGGTTGATTCAATTGCTCTAGAATGGGTGATTAAACATATCCTGATACTGCAGCGTAAACCATACCTCGTAAACCAGTTAACTTATTCACTAATTCAAACAACAGTCAAAGTCAAATATCTCTCATATTTAATAAAATTTTCTTTATTATTATATTTTGTACAGTTAAAATGATCAATGAGACTTAAAATGATCAATGAGAGTTGCAGAGGAAGACCGAGAAAAACTTGGCACGGTCAAGTAT
Source organism: Brachycentrus maculatus (assembly GCF_059751285.1). Classification (NCBI taxonomy): domain Eukaryota; kingdom Metazoa; phylum Arthropoda; class Insecta; order Trichoptera; family Brachycentridae; genus Brachycentrus; species Brachycentrus maculatus. The sequence continues at coordinate 26,979 of NW_028280986.1, read as the reverse complement.
GCCAAATACTTGAAAGTTGTCAGGTCAGGAGTCGAAACAAACGGCGGGTATGTATGAGGAGATGCATGAACGTGGAAGAGGCGAAGAATGTTTGCAAGGACAGAGTTGTATGGCCTTCTATTCTCTCTGCCTACCCCTGCGGGGAAGCGGCATGACGGTTAGTTAGTTAGTTAAATGATCAATTTACCCAAACATTTGTTTCCTATCATAAGAGGGCTTACTACATTCCATAGGCTGGTTTAACTCTTTGAAGCACAAAATTTGATACGGTAAAAACGCCCAGAGTTACACAGAATTTTGTTAAAAAGCCCAGAGTTACACAGAATTTTGTTTATTGAAAGCTTTACAGAACTGTGATCATGCACTGACAAGTCGAAGACTACTACCTTCCCAAAGGATGTAGCATATAGGTGCACGTTGTTAATTGTTAAGATGTGTGGGAGATGATATAAACTGTTGTGCTTAAAGACATTTTTTTAATGATAAAAAAAAACATTCAACTATGTACCTACATTAAGATATCAAAAAGGTGGGATCTTTTTAAATTCCACCATACTTCAAAGATTTAAGTAATCAATTTATACAAGTGTATCATTCACCATTCTACTTATGATTGACAACCACACTACTTGAATTTCGAAAGTTGCAATTATGCTTCAATTGAAAAGAAATTCCGTAATATGTGTCGGCGACATAAGTGGGCAAAATTACTGGGTTAACAGAAATTTTCATGAGATAATACTTTAATAAGGGAGGAAGGTAGGGTATATATTGTGGCATGATGAAAAAAAAGAGAAACATAGTGAAGGGATAATAGTGAGGACATCAGAAAGAAAAAAAGAAAGAGGAAGTATAAAAATAAGCTTTGTTGAATAGTTTTAAAAAAAAAAGCGAAACACCGTTTGAAGGTGATGTATAATAGAATAAAGATCCTAGATCTTTAATTAAATATAAAACAACCCATTTTTAACAAAGAAATATCAAATCCATAAAGTTATTATCCACAAAACCTTTTATTTTCATCTCATTTGACGTTAAATAAACGAGTTATGTTTTTAAACACCAAAACACGAGTTTAATCAAAGATTTCCCTAAATACTTCCCCTAATAAATTCAGCATCAAAACAACCTAATTATGTTCCAACGAAATCGATAAAGGGAGTTCTCATTAATGATAGAAGTAATTTACCCTGTTGAATATATTATCTATAGAACCGTCTTTATGAATTTAGTTCACGTTGCTTCTTGCAGTGCTGACAGGAGTTAAGACTTCGCTAAGGGAGTTGCGGCCTTACAAATTGACAAGCAGACGGTACAAGAAACGCAGTGATTGATTAGCTCTGCTGCGGAAGTTACTTGTATTCGGTTTGCTATCAGCAATCTGTGGGGTGACGTTCATTCATTCATTTTAATGGAATTAATAATATCGACTAATATTTTTTTTTATAAACATTACGAAAAAAATTATCTTCAGGTTTAACTCTTACCATTCTGTAGGCCAGACATGTTGGCCCGTATGATTCTAGTAGGCAGCTCCGTGGGCCACAATGTCTGGCCCGGCGCAGGTATAACTTTAGTCAATGATTTTTCTCACCCAAGTATATTCCTCCAAAAAATATTTCAGATAAATACAGTAAATCTTAAAATACATGGCCATACGAATTGCCAGAGAGACTGTCCCAAAATTAGAAAACCAAAATATTTATTTTAATGGTAGAAAAACGTAGCATTTTTTTAATGAGAGTAGCTGATCAGTTATGAGAAAAAATGGCCAGAGTGGAAAAGGTTAAGGTGCTTATAACTTCAAATTAAATTAATATAACTCATCTTTTAAAAATTCGAATGTATTTTTTGACTGAATAAACACATTTTAAATAACATGTCATTTTTTTATTTTGCGTAAAATTATTTTTGAAAAAAGTTGGGTATTAAAATTTTATATGATAAAACAAGACACATACTTTTTCTTCTATTATTTTACAACATTTGACCAGTGACTGAGTTTTGTCGTTACCGATATAATCAGACTAGTGTTGTTGGTAAAGACGAAATCACTATTTTGACAAATAAAAACAGTATTTTAAAATTATTTTTAAAAATTCTAGGTATAAAGATGTGTAATTGAATGAAAATTGCAACAGGTGGTGATCTTTGTAGGTTTATAAACAAATATACAATATTATATAAAATAATGTTTAAATGTACATTTATTTAGATAACACCCGTTTTCAAGCTTGAATATTTTCGTGAAAATATAAAAGATAATGATTGTAAGGTGGATCGATTTTGAAAATTCATTAACATTAAAATTGAAAATAATGTGCATTTTACATCCACATGAAAAAAGCTTATTCATTTCGTTTCATTTTTAACTTCAATTTACATTTATATTTAAAATCATGGTGACCTCAAACGTTTTGACCGGACTAAACAATTTAATCGTTGGAAGACACATTGTCGAAACAGTTTGATGTTTACATGATTTTATAGTTTTAATGATAGTAAGTTAGTTTGTTATTTGTATTCATTCAATGGAAGAAACATTGTCGAAACACTTTGATATTTACATGATTTGAAAGTATCAATGATAGTAAGTTAGTTTGTTATTTGTATTTATTTAATGGAAGAAACATTGTCGAAATAGTTTGATATTTACATGATTTTAAAGTATCAATGATAGTAAGTTAGTTTGTTATTTGTATTCATTTAATGGAAGAAACATTGTCGAAACAGTTTGATATTTACATGATTTGAAAGTATCAATGATAGTAAGTTAGTTTGTTATTTGTATTCATTTAATGGAAGAAACATTGTCGAAATAGTTTGATATTTACATGATTTTAAAGTATCAATGATAGTAAGTTAGTTTGTTATTTGTATTCATTTAATGGAAGAAACATTGTCGAAACAGTTTGATTTTTACATGATTTTAAAGTATCGATGATAGTAAGTTAGTTCGTTATTTGTATTCATTTAATGGAAGAAACATTGTCGAAATAGTTTAATATTTACATGATTTTAAAGTATTAATGATAGTACCTAAGTTAGTTTGTTATTTGTATTCATTTAATGGTAGAAACATTGTCAAAACAGTTTGATATTAACACGATTTTAATGTTTTAATGTTAAGTTTTCATGATAGTAAGTTAGTTTGTTGGTTACGTGATTAAATGTTGAAAATAGAAAATTAAAATGCAACAATAATGCAATAGAATCAATATAAACGATACATCATTTTAGATTCAGTCATTGGTCCATTCACAGATGGATGTACCATCGCAAACTGTATGGCAATCTCAGTAATTCCCATTTCTCGATTATGTATCTAACCTTTTTCGTTTTGTTGACCGTTATTCCTTGTTTATTGTTCGCTGTGGATGTATTTTATTCAAAAATCTCAGTCAGAGATAATGAAATCGTTTATGGGATAATTCCTCAGCTTTCCCGAATTCCTTCAATTTCTTTACATCGCAAAATATTTTGCATTCCTGATATTTAGCTGTTTTGATTTATTCAGTAAATTTAATCCCGATTTTAAGGCCAAATACCGAAACGTAAGGAGGCAACTGAATTCTGCGGGAATGAAGCAGTCAAGTTTTTGAGGAAACTCCCCTGTGAGGAATTTTTCATTTCGAATTACGTTGGATCGAATTAAAGTTTACATTTTGTGACGGACTTTTCATTTTTTTATTTAACAAAGTTTCATTTATAAACAATTTATATATATTTATACTTAATGCAATCTTATAATTTTAATCGCACTGAGACCTGCAAAAAAGAGACTGAACTCTTGTGCTTGGAGAGGGATTTTTTTATAATTTATATTTGAAGCACTAACTTTGTGATTTTCCATTTTGTAATTAAAATGTAACTTTGTTTTAAAATCACTATAAATATTTTTTTTTAACTTAATTTAATAGGGATTTTTTTCTTCATTTTCCGTTTTTTTTGTTATTGTTTATAGTTTCTTGTTATACAGAGGAATATACAACATATATTTATGCGGTACGAGGGATTTGATTCTAAGATTAAAATATTTAATGAGTCTGGTATTGTCATCAAAAATTCAAATTATATTCATCAAACCCTTATCCGCACCCCAATGGCCATAGGGCACTGCATCATCTAAACACGGTGTTATCTTGATCGTTGGCACATGAAGAAAAAGTGATCAGTCCGCCGCTTCTGGTACCAGGGTAATATTAAATAAATATTAGAATGAAAAAATCACTTATATTTATTTGACCCCCCCAGGAAATCGAACCCGGGACCTCTAGAACGGTGGTTGACCATTGCACTTCAAAGGCGGATTATATAGTAGGTGTAAACAATTTAAATGCAAAAATACCAACCATATGCATGGAGTTATTAGATGTATTCAGGTCACGATAATCTATGTGGACTGCATATTCGTTCAGTAATTTTTATTTATATACGTCAATTGAATTTTAATGTTGGTATCAGTAGAATTGTTTCGTAATATATCCAAAATAAAACAAGGTTTGTTGGATTGAATTCTACATTTATTTCGTCTTCTTAGGAAATTATCAAACACTGCAGTGTTTGATAATGTCTTAAGAAGACGAAACGCGTCACGTTTTAACATATACATAAATAAATGTAGAATTCAATCCAACAAACCTTGTTTTATTTTGGATATATTACCCAACCATTTAATATGGAATTCCACCAACTGTCTGCAGTTACAATAAAAAGGTATCAGTGGACATCATTCAGGGATTCAAGGATGAGAAAATTCTAACTTTATCCTAAACCTTAAGGTAAAGTTTCCTAGCCTTGACGGTTCATATGGTATATACATTATATAAAATAAAATGAAAAATGTAATAAAGTGAGATTAAAGATATTTAAATATTTACCCACATGCAAAAATATCTTTACTTTTTTCATATTATTTTTTAATTTTTTCCATCAAAGATGAAGAAGAAATATAGAGTTTGGGCATTTACGGGGCTGACGACCGTCATAAGCTGGTTTAAGTGATCACTTTACAAACATGTAACATTCACCAATTCCACTCGTTATTGACAACCACACTACTCAAATTCTTGAAAGTTCTATATATATGAACCAATTTAGAAACCTTGTTCTTGAATCATTAGAACTTCACTAGAGACATCTATCGGTGAGATGAAAAAAACTTCATAACAGACTTCATCATCTTAGATGACTGGTTCCTTCATCATCTTGCCTTCATAAAATGAACGAGCAAATGAACGTTGCTTCAGCGACCTATGCACCATTTCAAGCGGGTCATAGGTCACATAAGGATCAGTAGTTACCCTCGACAGACACTCGAAGCCCAAATTTGGTCACAACACCCTTCCATAAATCGCATCGAGAAAATTGTCATGGGGTCATGTATTTTATTTATTAATATTTTTAAGCTCAGTTTAAATGTACACATGTGGCATTTTATTGTAATTTCACTTTCGTAAATAAAGCAGTTTTTATTTTTATCAGGCATGCCCCGTTTTTCACGCGAATAATAAAAAAAGCGTGCTATATTTATTTTGGGGGAAAAAAGTGGCGGAAACAATATTTATTTTCTCGTTAGGATTATCAAAACTGAACCGTAAGCTCAAACGTACCGCAATCATCCATATATGTGGCGGGTACGAGTAATAACAAAATACATCCAATGGATTGAAACAATGGGTTTGATTGGAAAAACATTGTACGAATTCAAAATTAAATTCAATCCTTAAAAAGATATCTTTGCCCATATTGACACCACGTTTTACGGATTGTATTTTGAAATGGATGTTTTGCCTGTATGAATAGGCGCATTTTTATCGTTTGACCGACCCGACTGTTTGATTACATAATTATTTAAAATACAAAATAAAATTATATATACGTTGAACTTGAAATCAGCTTTTCCTTTCAAGTTAAGTTCCTGAACGTGTAAAAATACGGGATCAATGATGATGTTAAATAATTTTATTTTTTCTTGAATGGTTTTCGCAGATACTTTGTGGCACATTTTATAAACTTTATAAAATAAAACAATTTTGTTTTAACCACTTTTTATTTTGTTTTATTAAGTTCTCATTCAGAGTTGACGTATTCGCTACGCAATGCAAAGTAAAAACAACAGTTAGGAGTTTTTCAAATCATATTTTTTAAATCATATTTTCATATGGTGTATGGAGTGCGTGGAACTTTTGGTAAAAGAAGGTATTTCAATATTTTTCAATGTTTTAGAATTTAGTACATAAAATCTGATGATGACATGGTTCTTGTCGAAACCGGTTGGTTAAAGTGTACCAATAAAAAGTGGTTAAAACAAAGTTGTTTTATTTTATAAATTTTGTTTTTGATGAAAATACTGGATTTGATCCCAATAGATATAAAGATGTGCACGAAGCATCATTTCATTCAAATGGAATATATTGGAAAGCATTTCGAGGGCCATCCATCGTAACATCAGAACGTAAACACTATGAATGCCCAGATTTTCATATTTTCACTTCGTCTATGTTAACATATTTTTGGTATATTTCTTTTATAATGCATATTTACCGTTAACATTTTGGGTATGTCGAAATCTTTGTTCCCAAATATGGGTTGCTCCACTTTGAAGTTATTTTTACTATTGACATCTCAACATAGATGAAGAAAAATATTGAAGTCTCGATATTCACAGGGCTTATGTTCTGTCATGGGTTGGTTAAGTTATCCCTTTACACACGTGTAATATTCGATTTCGACACACTCAAAAAAAGTTGCGAATAAAGGGTCTCTGCTAAATAAAAGCTCTGCTTTTTCAAACCAACCATAGATAAACCATAGATAAAACGGGGAAGATAAAGGAAGTAGGATTTTTAAGAGATTTTAAGTGGTATTACATAAAATGAACGATGAATGAATGAGGAGAGAGTAATATTAAAAAATGTTACAATGTAATAATCGTTACAATCTGTTCTATCGATTCATTCATTAGAACGAGCTTTGAATTGGGGAGTTAAATTTTAAGTCCTTATGAAAAACCTTTTTCCCAGTAGACAAAAAACTCTTTGAGGGTAGCGATATTCAATATTCAACATTATATTCACTTATCTCATTGTTATTAAAGAATATTTTACTTTAAATGGTTTCGCGGAAGGGCGGAAAGTACGATAAGAAATACGACACTCGCAAATACTACCCTCGAAATAATTTATTATCTCACTATCGGGAGTATTTTAATTTTATATTTCATCTTTTGAAATTTTAACCGTCTGATACCACTGAAAAGTATTCAGCACATTTAAAAAGTTATGTTTTAAAAAATATGTTAAAGTTACATTTCATTCATTGATTTAAACCTTCTTCCTCATAACATAAATGTGGAATTGTTTAACTGGCTTTTTTTAAACGTAACTATTTTTATTTATTGATTTGGCGTTTAATTTGAAGAACTCCATTTTAATTTATGTATTAATTTTAAATCAAACACAGATTTATTGAGTCTACTAAGTTATATTTTATTAACAAAAACACATAAAAAATTATATTGTGACAATTGTTTCGCCTTGTTAGGGCATTATCAAACGAATGTCAAACGCATTCGTTTGATAATGCCCTAACAAGGCGAAACAACTGTCACAATATAATTTTTATGTGTTTTTGTTAATAAAATACAACTTAGTAGACTCAATAAGTCTGTGTTTGATTTAAAATTAATACGTAACTATTTTTGTTAATGCAATGTAATGTTTATTATTGTTAATGTAACTTTTGTTTTTTACAACATTTTGAGTGTGTCCAAATACTTGTTCACAAAATCTGGATTATCTCCAATTACAGGAGTTATTTTCACATTATTTTTTGATATCTCACCAATAGATGTCTCTAGTGAAGTTCTAGTGATTCAAGAACAAGGTTACTAAATTGGTTCATATATATAGAGCTTCAAGAATTTGAGTAGTGTGGTTGTCAATAATGGGCAGAATTTGTGAATGTTACACGTGTGTAAAGTGATCACTTAAACCAGCCTATGATGGTTGTCAGCCCCGTAAATGCCCAGCCTTCCATATTCTTCTTCATCTTTGATGAGATGTCAAAAAATAATATTGTTTTTTATATATTTTTTTATATGTAAAGCTGTACAATTCCCAAACAAATAAAATAAAATAAATAAATAAATGAATCCTCGTTTATATGATACCGTGCCCTGAGCACCTGATGATGAATAGGGTATAGCATTATAAATGGAGTGTTATCTTGACCGTAAGCACATGAAGGAAGGGTGATCAGCCCTTTGCATCAGGCACCAGTCCAGGGTAATATTGAATAAATATAAGATGTATAGAGGTTGGAAGGGTAATAAATAGAGGGGCGGGCAGAGCGGGGGGGGTAAAGGAATGGAATTTTTGTAAAAGGAAACGAAGATAATAATGATGTATTAAGAAATAGCATATTATTAATTAACTTATATATGAAGGCGGACATATCGCTCACTCCTTTCAATAACGTCATATATCCAAAATCGTCAATTTTCAGCTGTGCATGTTTTCGGAATGCCCAGAAAATGTTCTAAATCCCAGCAAAAGCAGCATATTTTTAACTTAATGCTTACCTGCTACAGGGCAGAAAGTGTTTTTGCATTTTGATGAAAACGTATTATTTAATTATTTTTTTAAATATACTAAATATTTTTCGAATGGAGAAAAAACATTCAAGTTATACCTAAAAAGATCTGTTGCACAGCAAAGAGTTGAATAAGTAGCTTGATATTCATTTTTAATACATTTTATTATATTTTTAAACTTTAAATACGATCTCCTGAAACATCAAGTTTTTTGATATATGACGTTGTTGAAAGGAGTGAGTTATATTTTTACCCAGTGCTTGATCGGAAAACGACCCCATTTAATTGACAATCATTAAATTTTGCCAAATATCCGTTTCGTCCTCAACATCGATTGGATCGAATGACCAAATAAGCTATACAAATAAGAATTAAAATTTTTATGTATTTCTAAATTTTCTAAATTTTTCATGACTTGACCTTTGTTTGTAACTGAGTGTAATAATTTAAGTGGAAGTGAGTCAAATGTGTGGTTAGTTTCTATTATATAAATCGCGAATTCTGTAAAAAAAATACTGGTAAATCCACGGCAATGTTTCTTAAAAATGTATTGTAACACGTGTTTCGATGAACTTCATAATCAAACACCGTATAAAATATAAAGATGTATCAAAAACCGTTTGTTATCAGTTTTTCTGATGTCACAAACTTGAAATGATACATTGTTAAAGTGTTAAAGAAAATAATTCTCTTTACTTAACATGGTATAAAATATGTATTAAAATTTCCAAGCAGTTTAAAATAATTCAACTGGAAATTCCAGATATGGATATTTCAGGAAAGTTACTATGAGGAATGTGACTTGATTTTTATACAAGGAAGAGTGTTGCACAAAATATTTAACGTATTTTTTTCTTCATACATATAAAATTTATGCACAACTTTTGAGTGTGTCCAAATACTTGTTCACGAATCCGGGTTTTTGTCACCTAGGAGTTGTTTTCACATTTTCGACATCTCAACATAGATGAAGAAGAATAGTACTGTAAGTAGTAAGAAGTGTACTATTATGAGCTTTTGATGTACTGTGTCATGATAGGTCGTAAGCCCTGTAAATAACCAAAAATCTATATTTTTCGTCATCTATGTTAAGATGTCAAATATACATAATTTATGGTCGTTTTCGTTTTTTAAAATTTCCCAAGAAATAAAAAATCGCGGTGTTTGAGTGAACTGTCAAATATTTGATTTTTGAAGCAACTTCTTAAAATTCATCCGAAATGATACCTTACTAGGCCATTGTTTCCAATAACATTTAACTCTTGGTCTACCGCAAACAAAAACTATCGATAACTACCGTTCTGGGTCCAATGGACCCCTATGTAAAGTATGATCCTTTTGTTTACTTGTTACTCTCGTGTACGATATATATTGTTATCATCATAAATTAAAATGTTATTTGAAGAGTTTCAAAAACCTAACATTAACTTTGGAACGGGTCCGTTAGACCCGCTTGGTAGATAAAGGGAAAAAATTAAAACATTGATTTTAGAATGAACCCAGATAACCTATGCACTTTAAAAAAATCTAACTAAGCAACATTGGAATGGCTTCATTAAAATAAAATAAATAATATTTTTAAAATAACTCCGAGTATGTAAGCATTTGTCCACCTATATGGTGTAATGGTTAGCGTGTTTCGCTTCCATGCTGGGGGTCCGGCTTCGATTTCCAGGGGAGAGGGGTGAAAATAAATAGTTGTTATTTTAAACTCGTATATTTATTACATATAAAGCTGAACTACCTGAAACTCAGACCACCTTGCCTTCATATCAGTAAGTATCAAGATAACACTGCATCAATACAATGCAGTGCCTTAGGCACCATCGGGTGCGGATAAGAGTAAGAAGAATGTATGCATTTCACGTTCAAGTTCAGTCAAATGAATTACTTGCGAAAATTTAATGATGAAAAAGTATTTGATTAATTGAACGGGATTCTACGGCGTGAATTAATTACGTCAGAATATAATATGGAATATTTCCCCTCCCTCGCAACCTACAGCCCTTATTTTAGGGTAGTTTATGATGAGGTTGCGTGCAAGTGTTGTAATTTATGTCCAGTCTGACTCGCAAATTAGCCCTCTTAAGTGTTATGTGTGAACCTGAAGCCTGAAAAAAGTCCAACATCATTGCGTTTATTCAGAACACATCATCTCGTAATTTCAGGAAATTAAAGTAAAAAGAAGATGATTTTTTTAAATATCATAACACCTGCTCTTAAATTATTTTATTCTCATACTATTTTTTGACATCTCATCAAAGATGAAGAAGAATATGGAAGTCTGGTTTGAAATACGTGATCATTCGAGTTTCCCTCGGTCTTCCTCTGCTTATATTTCCAACTGCATTCGTTTATTAGATCGCCTTTATATCATAAGTGATCACATATTTTTGTATAAATACATATAATTTTTTTGACATCTCAACATAGATGAAGAAGAATATGGAAGTCTGAGCATTTACGGGGCTGACGACCGTCATAGGCTGGTTTAAGTGATCACTTTACACACGTGCAACATTCACCAATTTTACCGATTATTGAGAACCACACTACTCGAATTCTTGGAAGTTCTATATACATGAACCAATTTTGAAACATTGTTCTTGAATTACTAGAACTTTACTTGAGACATCTATTGGTGAGATGAAAAGAACATCATAACAGGCTTCATCATCTTAGATGAGATGTCAAAAAAGAACATGAGAATAACTCCTATAATTGAGGATAATCCAGATTTTGTGATCAAGTATTTAGACAAAATCAAAATGTTGTATTTTATTCTCAATATTATTTGTATTTAAACCACTTTCTTTGTGGTTAGTAATTTTTCTTTCTTTCTCACCACCCCTTTTCTCTCTCAAAGAAAGTAAAAGTAAAAGTAAAAACATGCAAATGACACCATATAGTAATCTTCAAATAATACATTTTTAGCATTTAAAAAAAAAAATTATTAGTTACCTAAGAAAATTCTCCTTACCTATAATTTACAAGGATAAATAGCAAATCCAGTTTATATAATATATATTTTAAATTATATAAAAAGTGCTTAGTAAATAATAAATTCATAAGGTTGATCCCTAAAAACAATACAATAGATACAATGGATTAAAATATCTATATCAATCAAGATTTATCACGTAGTTCATTTATTCGTTTTCTTCGTCTTACCATTTTTTTCTAAACAATGTACCACTAAATCTTATAGAACTTTATTCTCTGTTGCCTCATCAATTTTTGTCACCTGGATATCTCCTTTATTGTCATTTTTGCCAGCATTTTAAAAATTATGACAAGTACTGTATTTCCAATAAATAACTTTTATCTTGTGTTTACTCTTAAGTGCTAAGTTTATTTCAGTTAGGATAAAACAAAATGCCTTATTTTATATGAATTCAGGTACGCCCCTGTATATTTTAAAATAAGGCGATAATATTCCCGCCACGTGTGTATGATTTTAACTCTGTGCCTATCTTTTATTTTCAATATAAAATACATTCGTAACGAAGCTTTTGTGGCAATTTCAGCTTCTTTTGTGCAAGTTCAATATTACAATACACAATATTACCTCTGAAGGTTTTAAAATGCCATTGCCAGAGTGCGCACACTCAATACTTTAGCAGATTTATAGGACTTTGAATTGAGTGCTAAATTATGATACCAAACTGTACATTCTTTTATTCGCGATACAAAAGATTCTTTAAAGGGATTCAAAATTTAATCTCTCTTCCACAGAAAAAGGATATAAATTAAGCGCTTTATGTTAGTCGCGTTAATTTGGTTTTCCTTTTTACCACAAAAAGCATCTAAAAAATTAATGAGAATAATATAATACGAATTTCTTTTTATTCGGAATTTTTAAAGATAATTAATAATGAGAAAGATTTGTGTTCAAATCTCTGTCCAAAAATTTAGATTTCTCCACGATTTAGTAGACTCTTTTATTTATTTATTTATTTATTTAAATGTACAGAAAGTACATTGGCGGGTTTATTGCTAAAAAACAATGTCTTCCAACCAACCAAAAACAGACTAATGATATTGATCAAAACGTTTGATACCATATATCATGGGTCGGCAACCTTTTGTTGTAAAAGGGCCAAATATTTTTCATGGGGATCAGTGCGGGCCGCACTTGCAGTAGGTAAACATACAATATTTATGTACAAATATTTTAGTTTTTAAAATAAAACGCTAAGTGTATATTTTAACGACAATTATTGTATTTAATAAAATCAATGAGATTCCCTTCGCTCCCTTTCTCGCTTCCTTTCACTCGATTGTGTATAATATCGTCCGTCATGTGCGTTGCGGCGAGAATCTCGCGGGCCGCACCAAGATGTCTCGCGGGCCATATATAGATGTTTGCAATCAGAGGGTAGATAGAATTTGAACATTAATAAAAACATAAATTGCAAATAAAGATTTAAAAAACATAAATTACAAAGGTTGATAATAAGGAGGGCAAAGTAAAAAGAGAGTTTAAGGAAGTAGGTAGAGGGAATAACTAAGGGAGGAGGTTTGATGGACAGTAAGGATTTTAATGATAAATAGTAACGTCTCAGACGTTTCTTAAAAGTTATTAGAGAAGGTGCATTTTTTACAAGGAGAGGTAAATCATTCTATAGTCTGGTCGCTGGACAGAGAAGGAATTACTGAAGAATGATGTGTTATGGCGAGGAATGGAAAGTGTTCTTTCTTCGGAAGAACTAAGTGGTAGATGATGGTGATGATATATAATATTGATCGGCGTGCGCGGAACTAAGTTTCAAATCATATTTCAGGGAAATATGATATTAAAATTTTTGTTAAAAATGTATGCTGCCTGACAAAAAGTATAATGAGATTATAAACGCCTCGTAAACTTTAATACTACTAGGTTTTTTTTTGAGATTTTATGTCATGGCTCGTTTACACTTTTGGGAAAAAAATCCAGCGCTCATCACGTGGATCAGCGTTTTTCAATCTTTTAGTGTCACGACCTCCCTAAAATGACAAAAAAAACTTTCGACTTCCTCACTACAATATTTTAGCGCTATTCAAATATTTTTATTATTAATGAAACTATTGTTCGCACATGAGTCATTAAATTTTTCTACCAATTGCGACCTAAACTAACATACTAAATAAACATCACGGCGCGTACCGCAGATAATAGATCTCAAACATTCTTCTCCTCTTCTACATTTATGAATCTCCTCACACGCACCAGTCGATTATTTGGACTAATTTGAAATATTTGATCACGCCAAGTTTTTCACAGTCGTCTTCTGTTTCTATTTCTAATCAACTCGAAATTAAAATCTAAATCAATTCTTCTTCACATACTCATTCGTTCCGCACATCTAAACCATCTCAACACACCATTCTTTATCAATTGAATCGATATAAGTTATCGCATTCCAACTGCATTCAGTATTATTTCATCCTTCTACTTGCAAACTCCATGCTTCACTTCCATGCATTAGGATTGCTCCATGACTCCGTTGTGCACCGCTTTTTTTAGATTCCGCTGTTAGCTATAATTAATCTAGAGCACCATTAAATCTGTTTCCAGCATTCATTATCTTTTATTTTTCTTTATCAATCTTTCGATCCCTGTAAAACATAGATCTTTTTTATTTTATTGAGACCCCCTGAGGGTCGCGGCCCCAAGGTTGAGAATCGACGATCTAGGTTGAAACAGGAAAAATAAGATCTTGTATAATAACCCAGGAAAATACTATCAACACCGTTATAATCTGTTAAGTGCCTGAAAAAATACCGTGAGGTGTAGAAGATATAAGTAAACGGAAATCTTATTTGGTTTAATTAAGATAAGGGGATCTAAGAGGAAAATGATATAAATCACTTCCATTTTCATTACGATAAAGAAACACAAAACATTAAAATAATAATCTTCATCTTCCGTAATCTCCGCTAAGCAGGTGGGATCTTTTTAATATTTTCAAAGCATTTCCTTTGTAATACAGGATCGAATTAAATGACAACTTTAATAAGGGAATCGAAGGTAAGAGGAGAATTTTGGGAGAGCGTCATTTAAAGGACGTTGAGTGATCTCACGACACTGGGTCCGGGAAGACAAATAGCTATTTGGACGTTTAGATGAAAGATACCATTATACAACGGATTGTAAAATGTCAAGAGTCGAGATAACACAATTTTTGTTGGATGATGCGAAAACTGAAGTCACTAAAATAATATCTGAGTACAACAGTTGGTGTAAGTCCAAAAAAATATCCTAGAAATTATGTAGTATTTGGTTGTATAAAAACACACTTATTTCAAATACAGTAATTACGTTAGTAATTTTTATTTTACCACTATTTTTTAAGGTATACTTTGACACGTGTTTCGATACATTCAGCATCATTATCAAATATATCCATATAAGGTTATCTATAATAACGCTGAATGCATCGAAATATGAACGATACGATTTTATAGTAATGTTAAAAAAATATGCAAATTTATCAAATTAAAAATTTACAGATTTTACCAAAAAGTGCATAACAAATCCAACGAAAAAATAATCATAATTTTATCACAGTAAAACGCCCTTGAATATTTTATGCAGAAAAAACGGTTTATTAACTATCCAAAGGTATTTTTTATAAGGACATATCTTTAAATATTTTATATATTTTTAAATATTTTATTAAATATTTTATGTTCTTTTACTTTTATTAAAGGACGCTTCTAAAAATTATACAAGCTTTAAGTAATAAATATATTATTTAAAAACATATTTTGTATTTCTATTTGCAATAATCGATTAAAATAGCAGATAAAAAATTACTTTAGGTGATGTATAATATTTTCATGTTAATGCCATCGTCACTTTATATTCATATGCAACGTATTGATTGTCTTCTATTTCAATACTTGTTTTTAAAATACTCAAATACTTTTTACAAGACAAATTGGGCAAAATATGAAGGAGTTTCAATTGAACTATTTGTGTTACTGTGAATTTAATACTGTTTTTACGTAGACCTAAGCGGATTGTGTTTGAAAATGAATATAATTTTTTTGAGACTGGTAGTCAAATACATCAAATAAATCGAAT
The DNA here is from genome assembly GCF_059751285.1 of Brachycentrus maculatus. Lineage (NCBI taxonomy): Eukaryota > Metazoa > Arthropoda > Insecta > Trichoptera > Brachycentridae > Brachycentrus > Brachycentrus maculatus. Next base: position 11,314 of record NW_028280986.1, on the reverse strand, counting down.
ACATGTAAAAGGGAAGAAAAAGTAAAACAGAAAAAAAAAGAAAAAAAAAAGCACTATGATCTTTTTGACACCCATTACCGCCTCACGCAATTGGTGCATTTATGTAGGAGGGTAATAAAATAGCCTTTTCAGTTGATTGCTTTCAGGTAGGGCGCAAAAAACAATCCTGAAAATGGACGTAAAAATAAACTTCTTAGGGCTTTTCATTTACAGAAGGAAGAAATTAAATACATTAAGTTGAGTCCCATGTGGGAGTTGATAAAATATTTTTGTCGGTAACAAATCGTATTTTGAAACTCGATAGAAAGTTTTTAATAACAGATTATGTCGAAATTACTGCAAATTCAATTTGGAAAATCGGAAAAATCTTACAAACTGTCAATCTATAAAATTTCTTAGGTATGTTTATTTTTTACGCTCGAATAAATTATAAAATTCTTTTTCCGATTTTAAATTTCGTCGAAAAATATTTTCAGATTTTGACAGAAAGACGTCGTTCACGTTGACGAACAGCAATTAACTCGATAATTGGTTGGTTATTCATACTGACACACAACATTTGAAAGATGAATGCCTGGAACAAGTTTAAAAGGGAGTTATATTTTAAAGGGATGAAAATTTGGATTTGATATTGGAAAAGTGTGAAAGCAGGGAATATAATAAATACTTTATTTTTGAAAAGTGACGGTGATGAAATATTACTCTTGATCTGCGCAATTACTCTTCAAGAAATAAGTATGTTTAAAGTACTTCAGACAGAATCTTATCACACTGAAGTTTTATAAACAGGCACTTTGTGCTCTTGTTTATAAGCTCTCCGAGATCGACAGATGTACGTGTGATGATGAGACACCTCAAGATGCTCAAGGTGCTTTACCTCCATTTCAGGTTTCAAAGGTAACAGTTGGACATGTGTTGCAGGAGCCTGTATGAGAACCTAAACATCGGTACCGTATTACTAACGAAATCTCACGAGAAGTGGTATCATACGTGAAGGACATTGGTACCATAAACCAAACTAAGACACTCTTCTAGTGGAAGGTCTGTTGACGATAGTCAACAGTCTGGCTTCTCCTGAGGAGTTTTACCTGGTTTTATCCCTGCAATGAGCAAATTCTGAGAAGTTCCTGAATGGCCCACACTAGATTATCCCTACTGATCCCAACACAGATTAAAATAAAAGATACAATATTTTGAGTGTGCCCAAATACTTTTTCACAAAATTTGGATTATCTCCAATTATAGGAGTTATTTAGAAAAAAAGAAAAAGAAAATAAATTTTAAAATAATGTGAAAAATAAAAGATCTTGTTTTAACGTTAGAAGAAACAAAAATCCACTTAATGATACATAAAACCTTATACAACAAGCAACCAAGGTAAATAATGAATACAACTCCCATCTAAAAAAGGCGCGTTGATTTTCTTCAATAATGAATAATATATTAGTATATTTTTTGAAAATCGGTCAGAAGATTGGTTAGCTTAGTAATAAACTGCAATATTAACCATTACACCAATATAAAATATGACGATAATACAAAAATGTATACATACACGTATTAAAATAAAATATATTGTGTGATGATTTAAAACAAATATTATTATTGAAGGTATAATACGAGCTGTGAAATATTTTCACCATACAATATTAGAAATTCTTAGGGGAGACTCGGATATTGGAAATGAAATGTCCGGCATTCTACTTTTCAAAACGGAATGTCGCGAGAATTTCTGGTGAAAAGAATTGGAAAAAGAAAACAAAGCGATGCATGGGAGGTATGTAAGATTGGGATTTATTTTCTACGGTTTTATGGGGTGTATTTCCAAGGCCTATCATCCCTTCGACATATATTACTGTTCAATGTATTGTTAACGAATTCCAAGAAGGATTGATTTTGATTATTGGTTAATGAAATCATATCAATATGTATGTTATTAGAGAAAATACTGACTTTGAATTCATGTATATATATATATATATATATATATATATATATATATATATATATATATATATATATATATATATATATATATATATATATATATATATATATATATATATATATATATATATATATATATATATATATATATATATATATATATATATATATATATATATATATATATATATATATATATATATATATATATATATATATATATATATATATATATATATATATATATATATATATATATATATATATACATAAACATACATGCTGAATTGAGGTTCTTCTTCTTCACCTTCTTTCACATGCGAGCTTTCGCCACCATCTTCGTCATATAAACGCAGTGTTATCTTGATCGTTTACACATGAAGGAAAGGTGATCAGCCCTCCGCTTCAGAAACCAGTCCAGATACAAAAAATCACTTATATTTATTTTACCCCCCTTGGGAATCGAACCCAGGACCTCTAGAACGGTAGCCAAGCGTGCTGACCATTACACTACGGAGGGGGTCTTTGGTTTAGTTAATACAAAATAATTATTTTTGAAAAATATTAGACCTTGGTGTGTTTTAAAATTTGGATGCACTCAAAATATTGTTTTAAAAAACCTTGATCCAATTAAAACCGTTCTCTTTTTAAACATATATCTAGTACATACAAACGTAAATATTCTTAATTTTTTTGGATAATGAAGGAATAAAAAAGTTTTTTTATTGATATTTCAACATAGTAATAGATGACGATGAATATAAATGTCTTGATACAAGTTATTTTACACACTACAGGAAGAATCTTGTAAACATTGTAAGAAGGTTTCTGCTAGTAAAAACTTACATATGTATTACAACCACAAGTATAGCCGAAGAAGTAGCATATAGATCAGAATTTATGAGCAAAAATTTGGACACTCAAAAGATTTTTTAATTGAAATTTTATCTTCTAATTTACCCCTCGCATTAAAAAAAATCTTTTTTTTGTCAAAAATGTTTGAGGTGACTTACAACTCCACCCTTGATCAACTCAAGGATCGTCTCTTGAGGATTTACCTCAGCTTGGATGTTTTGAAGTGCTACGTCTATACAAAAGCGCAAGCCACACTATCGAACTGAACAATATACTCAACTGTTCTCTTTTCTGCCTCAAATGTACGGGATGAGAATTAAGACCGTTTTTACATTGTCTCGAGTCTTGAAAATAAAACACTCTTGTAAATGTATTGTATCATAATAATAATAAAAAATAATAAAACAGTAGGTGCATATTGAACTAGGTTTCAAAACATTTCAAAATATTTTGTTAGTATGTTTAAAAACTTACAAACTTAACTAACCAACCATCACGCCGCTTCCACGTAAGGCTAGGCAGAGAGAAAAGAACGCCGCACCAATTTGTCTTAGCAAATAATCTTCACCTCTTCTATATGCATCTCCTTATATATACCCGCCAATTATTCCATCTGTTAATATGACCACTAAATTCACTGGAAAAAACCTGACCAATTTCAATTAATTGAAATACTTGATCATGCCAAGCTTTCCCCGTCTTTGTCTGCTTTTATTACCAACCACGTTCACACTTTATATTTGTCTTTCTTCGTTTGTTAAATCACATATCACTCACTCCTTTCAACAACGTCATAATTAAAAAACTTGATTTTTTAGGAAATCATTTTTAGAGTTTAAAAATACAATAAAATGTTTTTTTTTTTTTAAATCAAGCCACTTATTGAACTTTTTACTGTGCAACATATTTTTTTAGGTAAAACCTGAAGGTTTTTTATCTATTTGAAAAATATTTAGCATATTGAAAAAAATAATTAAGCAATATATTTTATCAAAATGTAAAAACAGCACTTTCTGGCCTGTTGCGGGTAAATATTAAGTTAAAAATACGCCACTTTTGCTGGGATATAGTACATTTTTTGGGCATTCCGAAAACATGCACAACTCTAAATTGTCGATTTTTGATATTTGACGTTGTTGAAAGGAGTGAGCGATATGTTGATCTAATTTTTACTTTATGAAGAACTAAACTAGTTTTGTAAAAGGTAATACATATTTTTGTAAAGATCTTAAGTTTAAAGAACAATAATAATTTTGTTTTACTGTTCTTTCTTCGTTCAGTCAAAACTATTTATACGCATCATTATAAATTTTAAATTCTAAATAAAGTTCCGGTTTAACAACCGATTAACCCTTAGTTTTCCAGATATTTCCACTTTTGTGAATTTCCCGAACATCTACGCCTTAGGTCAGTTCTTAGAGTGCCACTTTTTCATGTTTTCATATTTTAGGATTTTAATTTTTGTTTTTTATTACTGAATAACTGTTCTATTGATAACAGTCCAAAATATTACTAATACTGGTTTGCCTTGGCGGAAAAAAAATGTTAATGCCCGGTCAATGATTTTTAAATAAATCTTAAGGTGACTTTGACTCTTCACCCTGAAAAAATATATATGACGCTAACCTGGCAAGTTATTTTAAAAGATTGTTTAGTTTGTATCATTTAAAAAACAGTATAACATTTACTTTGTTATACTTTAGAAAAAAAGACATTACCTTTTTAATTAAAAATGAGCTGATTTTATAATTATTTCATTTATACGGAATTCCGATGTAATAACAGGACATACTGTATATAAATATTAAAATATATTTATTTATAAATATAACTATAATTTTTTTATTCATTAAATATATTTACATTTTTATTTATAACATAATACATTTGAATCATTTATACATATGGAGAATTTTTATATTTCGATTCACTGTGCCTCTCCATAAAAGAGACTGTGCTCTTGTGCTTGGAGAGAGACTTACACTCGTGGTTTAATGTTATATATATATATATATATATATATATACATATATATATATATATATATATATATATATAATATATATATATATATATATATATATATATATATATATATATATATATATATATATATATATATATATTTAACGATTAGCAACATAGACCGATATTTCATCAAATCAATACAAAGTCTGCAATCTGCAAAGTAGGTAAGGTTTGGGTTGGATTTTCAGCCATTTAATATGAGTTTTCTTACCCTTTGCATTATTCACCGTTGCCTTGGAGCCTACTCAGATATCGTATAGTACGACACCGCTATTAGGTATTATAATATATCGTTATGTATTATGATAATACGTAATATATTACATTCCACTATTGTTTGGTTACCGCCTGTATAAACATTTGCTTTGGGTTTTAGGTAATGCAGTTTGTCTAATCTCTATACTATTATAACCAGTTTTCTTGAGATATGAGATAGTGTGAGCTTAGCTTCTGTCACAATCTGCTATTATCACATAAGTATCCAAACAGCAAATACTTAAGCTTCTTACAAAAGAATCCCAAAACCATTTCGTACAGATAATTACAAGAATTGTGTTGTCTTCGATGTGAAAATTTCGATGTGTTTGTTAAAAAAAGGTTGAGTTTGTTATCGCACCCATTAAGATGTAAATATTTTTAACAACATTTTGAGTGTGTTGCCGAATCCTTGTTCACAAATCCTGGTTTGTCACTAGCCAGGCTATGACAGCGTGTACAAATCTTTGTTCACAAATCTGGGTTTGTCACCAACCAGCCTATGACAGGACTATAGCCCTGTAAATGCCCTTCCATATTCTTCTTCATCTGAGATGTCAATATAAATAACTCGTAAGTGGACGCACCCAGATTTGTGAACAACGATTAAGATACACTCAAAATATTGTAAATAAAATCAGTAGTCAAGTTATAAATTTAATAAAAATTCTAAATCACGTTTCCAGGCGTTTTCTACTATGTCAAATAATTCTGGAATCTTATTTACATGTCGTGAAGGTCTCTGCTAAATAAAACTTACTTAACTCAACCGCAGATGCTGCCAAGAACTCGCATGTGAAGCAAGGTGTCAATTGAAAGATATACTCAATTTTTGCAGTCTTGTTTTCAATCATTAGTAGATTTGTGGTTTTTATACGCGTATAAAGCGATCACTTAAACCAGCCTATTCACAGTTCGTAAGCCCTGTAAATGTTTACACTTTACCATCCTTCTTCATTGTCGAGATGACAGTATTTTTTTTTACTTATAAGCGTAAAGCCTTATTTGATTCTCGTGTAATATAATTCAAAACTAGCTAATTAATATTTTATAAGTGAAACGAAACTACTCCCTTTGGGAATCGATTATAGTAGACAAATGATTTAACCACAATACTGCAGAGGCAAAAAAACACCTTTTTCTAATAATTGTTTAAACCCCGGACACGATACGTGCTGCAAGCGGCGAGAGTCATTTACAGTAGAACCTCGATATAACAAATCGTAAGG